>NW_006431210.1:4689394-4733005 GCF_000325575.1 Pteropus alecto
TTCTTTTTTAGTGGAGAGAGAAGGCAATTGAAAACACAGGGCAGCCCTCATCGCTGCTTAGTAAATGGGACAGAGGACATGTTTATTAGGCATCATTTAGGGGTGAAAGCCTGCCTCTTGGCAGTCTTTCTTTACTTTTCCCTTTACTCTTTAATGCATTACCTCAGTGTATGCTTCTAGATCACCTATCTTAGGGGAAGATTGTGCTTCTCATTTTCAAAGGCCATGGCTGTGTGGCTAGGGGATGCAGTAGACCTAGTGTGAAGGTCAGAGCTGAACCTGTGTCATTTTTTCATAACAATACAGATTTGACAAAATTAACACATTGTATTAGAGTTCTTTAGAAAAAAATATATGCATTAATTTATTCTATGAAATCTGCTCATACAATTATGGAGACTGACAAATCCTAAGATCTGTAGTCAGCAAGCCTGAGACCCAGAAAGAACCAATGTTTCAGTTTGTGTCCAAAGGCAGAAAAAAAACGTCCCTGATTGCACACCATTAGGCAGGAGGAATTCTCTCTTAACTCAGGAAAGGATCAACTTTTTGGTCTATACATGCCTTCAACTGATTAGGTGAGGCCTGCTCACATTAAAGAAGGCAATCACCTTTACTCGGTCTACTGATTCAGATGTTTAACTCATCCAGAAAACAGTTAACTCAAACATCAAACAGTTAATGTTTGACCATCTGTCTGGGCACTCTTTGGCCTAGTCAAGTTGGCAGATGAAATTAACCATCATACACATATATGATACTTAAACAAATATTTCTAATGGTAAACTTATTCCAGGTCTCATCTCGAGGTGCTCTAACTCCATAGCCATGTATCAAACATGCTGGCAATATTGCTAGAAGGGTGAGAACATCTTAGTGCAAAGTTAGTGTTAAACTAGTTTTAAAACTTTGATGGCTTTCGGCTTGTTAGTACAGGAGGCTCTAACACCCTGCTACTGTTTTCAGGATGAGAGAGAACATTTAGTTTTTACTATTATTAATTTTTAAATTGCTAAAACATTTAAAATAGACTATTCCATTAAAAACAAAAAACAAAAAAACAATTGCTCCTTTGTCTCCCCACTGATTTTCTTTTCTACACGTAAAATCCAATAATAGCATTATTATAGGCAATCTCAAATTGGTATAGTGTAGTATGAAGAGTACTAGATCAAGAATCAAAAAAAAAATTTATTTATAATATCATTTATTTACTTACCAGCAGTGTGACCTTGATAACCCTTTTACGATATCAGAACCAACCTTCTCAATTGTAGAATAGAAATAATAACTCCTGCCCTTTCTACCTCATAGAGTTATTATAAAGGACCATTTGAAAGAAAATAACACTGAAACACATTGAATACCATAAAACTCACTCTATGTAAGATAATAATATTATTATCTTCAGTCTATATGAACATCCCTTTTAATGTATTTTTAAATATTATACTCACATGTTTGTGTTTTGTCACCACTACTCAGGATATTTCATCTTGAAATGGCTTTACCCACCTAATAGTTCAAAAATGACTATAAATTGGCTACACATAATTTTGTGATTAAAAAAGACTTGATAGTATATAAAATAAGCAAAAAATTAATAACGATAAGACCCATAGAGAATTATATTTTGGTGGAAAAAAATAGGAATGTAGTTTCCTAAAATAGATAAAGTTTGTTCTGCCAAATGGTACTTGTTTGTAATGTAATAAGCACAGAAATTGAGAGTAAGCATAAAAAACCTTTTATAACAATTTTGTATTAACATAACATTTAATCTCAATGTAATTTTGGTCTCTTGAATGTAATCATAAAAAATTAAAACTTGCATTTTGCATATTTTTAAATTTTACTTTATTTTCTATTAATTTTTGTTTATTATATTTTACAAATCTTGGTCCATGACAGATTGAAAATGGTCCCCACTCCAAGTAACTTGAGAAATATTTCTTGAAAGTATCTGATGCCAGCAACTACTTCCTGAATATTTCAATATAGTTTTGCCAATCCTGAGTGTTATCAGATTGTTTTCAAATTTTTTCTACTACCTTTCTCAGAATCACATGTATATCATAGCCATAATGCATATCCAAAAAACGCAGCCCCAGACATAACCTTTGATTTAGATACGAGCAATGACTTTTTATCCTCCATTTGCTCAGCTACCTTGAAATGTTATGAAGTTCTGAAGTTGTTTTAAACTGTTAAAAAGCAAATGTCAATAAATCTTATTTTGACAGTTTACATACACACACAAAAAAATCAAGAAAAGTCCAGTCATTTTGGAAAAATGACTTATTCTCGAATGAAATGACTTATCTCTGTTCCCATTAACAATGTAGAAGGTATTTTTCTAACTTTTCCACCACTTTTTGACAAAACTAAGTAATAAATCAAGAAATCCCAATACAGATGGAAAAATATAGAAACAGGCCAAAATGGGTGAGTTACTTATGGTGTCAATTAAATAAAATGGGTGTGTGAATTGTCATATACTTTTGTAAAGTATATGTATACTGCAGAGTATTCATTCAGTTACTATGTGTAAAATGCTGGCTAAGGCTAGGAACTTTTTTTTTCCCCCATAGCATTAACTGAGTAGCTAAAGCTAATTGGTAAATAAGCAAAAGTGAACAAAACAAGGAGTTCTGAGATATTTATTTGTGTCTGTACTAATATTCCTTTGGACCACAAACTGCTGTCTATTATTCATTGGATTTTAAAAGCAATAGCAGTGTCATGAAGTGGTAAGAACATTGGACCAGGTATAAAAGGACATGGGTCCTATTTCTAGTGTGTTACTAATTAGCTGGGCAACCTTGAGAAAGTCATACCCACTCCTCTAACTTCTGGTTTTTTTCCATCTGTTAAATGATCAGATTGGATAAGATGACCCCTTAGATTCATTCTGGAGCTGAATCATCATAGATTTCACTAAGTTAAAAAAAAAAAAAAAGATTTTTAAAGTTCTTTAAGATTGCAGTGATCACATGAGAATTTTTTTCTGAAAAGTTAATAGGAAAGTGCTCTTTGGTTCATAGTGTCCAAGAATCTTTTGAAAGTCATCATCTATTTACATAAACCTGATATATAAATAAAATTGAAAGTAAAAATATAAATACATGTATTATTCTAAAGTTCACTCTATGCAAAAATTAAAATTTATTGTCAAGTCAACAAATATATTCAAAACTAATACTGCATTTCAAAGGACAGAATTACTTAATAAATAACACTTGCCCAACGCTATTTTTTTCTGTGAATACAAATTAAAGAATGACACTGTCCAATGCTTTATTGTCTCTGTGAATACAAATTAAGGAGTTGGCCTTACTGTTTGAATTTGGATTCAGAAAATAGCTTGCTGGGAAATCCCTTATGTACTAAGCTCTTTGTGTTTATTGCAAACCATTTTGAGAAGCTGCAATGCATTCTACACTTGGGGAATTTAGAAATGGATTTTAATCAGGACAAACTGGTGCACTGCTGCCTAGAGAAAAAGAAAAAATCTGTACAGTACCCTGGAATAGGGTGGTTGGTTGCTTATAGCTATTTAGCTTGATCAAAGACCTAGGAGTGCAGAATGTTGGGCAAATTCTATTCACAGGACTGCCGTGTGTTGTTGTCCACTCTTTGAGAAGCTCCGGGTTAACACAGAAACTCCCAAGCTATGGGACATGTATCTATCTCTCATGGAACATGAGTTAATAGAGATGTGTAGGATCCAGAAATCACATCATTAAGAAAGTTGTTCTTAATTCTTTCTCAATTCTGAGTCTTCTCAGGAAAAAGACTGTCTGGTGCTAGTGTGTTTCTCACACCTATTTTAATTACGAACCTCATTTGTAATTAAGAGAGAGTCAACCATGAGGGTCAAAGCCTTCTGTAAACAAACGGTTTTCTAGTACAATTTAATAACATGGATTCGTTCCCTATTTCACAGTAGCCTGTTTATGCCAAGCAATATGGCTTTTTAGTTAGCTTAGTTTATCTTTTGAAACTAATAGACTTAAGCCCAAAGGTATGTTGATTTAAAGAAAAATTTTTTGTAAATGAAATAATAGTACGTGGCTGGCAAAATTTTCTAAAATGATATCCAAATGGTTGAAACTTGAGAAACATCAAGCTAGTGGAAAGTACACTGAGTGAAAGATAGGAAACTTGGTCGATAAATATAATTCTAATCCCATCTCTAATTATTGAATTGTCCTTGGATAAGATGATGAATCATCCACGCTTCCACTTCCTCATTATCCAAAAACTATAATGACATTTGCCCAGCTACCTTTGGAGTAATGATCTGAAGATTAAAATCAAATAATGAGTAGTGAATAATATAAATGTGAAAGTTGTATGTGCATAAGATTTGTTATTATGTATCTGAAACATCACATTTTCTTTTTTTCACCACCCCAGAAAACAAACAAACAAAACAAAAAAAAAAACAAAAATATGATCATGACAATTTAAGAAAAAAATCTCTTTTTTCTCTTGGATCATGCCATTTATTAGTGGTGTGTGTGTGTGTGTGTGTGTGTGTGTGTGTGTGAGAGAGAGAGAGAGAGAAGAGGGCTGACTACATTTGTACATTTTCTACATTTACACCAATTCCTAAATACTAAAGCCATGTTGTCTTTTTCTGATTGATTATGTTTATTTTTACTATTTTGCAAGATGCTAAAAATGCTTTATAACTAAACTATATTTAAAAAACAAACCTAATAATAAATCTTTTTCATCTCGAAGCATAATAAAAATATAAGGACCTATCTGAATATTTAGAGCTGTTAAAAATAATGGAGATTAGTTTTATTCCAAAATTGTTTCTTGACCTGAAATAATATTTGAAATTTTGCTTGTCGTACTTTTTACCATGCTTAAAATGTCAAATTTTCTACAAAATATGATATCTCTTCACAAAAGATATTTTGTTACACATTGTCATTTCTTATAGACTTCAGGATTTCTTTTCTCTAATTTAATTTCGCTTATCCTGAAGTTGTTGTTTTGGTTAAAATATAGTGGTTCAATGAAATATCTAATATATTTTATTGTTAAGAATAATTAATTATGTCAGATATATGGCTGTTTTATTTTGAGATATACATACAACTAAGTACCAATTTATTAATCCATTGCATGAAATAGAGAACATTTATACACATAGAATTAATGCTAACAATTGTTTGATTTCCATTCTATTAAGCAAAGTTCATGTAAGCACTATTGCTGCTGGATTAGAAAATGCATATAAATATTTGCATATAAATATTTATGTATGCTCTATGGCAACAAGTCTCAAACTTGAGCAGTCATCGGAATCACTTGGCGGGCTTTTCAAAACACAGATTACTTGGCTCACCCTCAAGTTTCTGATTCAGTAGTTCTGGGTGGGGCCTACTAGTTTGCATTTCTGGCAAGTTCCCCAGTGATGCTGAGGCTGATGATGCTGTTCTAGGACCATAATTTTTGTTCCCATTAGTCTAGAGGGAGACAGTATAGCAGGACAGTGAAGCCCATGTACTTTTGTGATACCTCCATATTTTAGCCTTGGTTTTGACATTTATGAGGTATAACTTGGACAAGATAGGGATCAATTTTGCCATCTATAAAATAGTAACAATTGTATTTATTGGGATTATTGAACGAAATATTAAATGTTTAAAACAATGCCTAGCATGTTATGAGTACTCACCAAATGCAACATTATAACTAGTGGCAATGGTAGATAGATTGGTAATAGTAGAAGTAGTGGTTAGTGGTAATAGAGAAGAATATACATATTTACCTTAGTTCAATTGCAATAAATGTTTATTAGTCTCTTCTAAGGAAGGCTGGCAGAAAGATGGGTTTTCATCGATGATATTGTTTCTATGAAAAACATCTGGCAAGGAAAGATTCAGTTAAAGGAAGTAGTGTCATAGTAGAAGAACTTTCAAGACGGTGCTGGAAATTGGAGACTAGATTGCAGTTTAATCAAAAGTTTATCCATTTGTGCAACACGTTTCTCAATATTTAGAACTGACTGCATTTGTTTCTTTCCTTTCCTTAGCAACAAGAGCAAGACCCAACAAACCTATACATCTCTAATCTCCCCATTTCGATGGATGAGCAGGAACTTGAGAATATGCTGAAACCCTTTGGACATGTCATTTCCACAAGAATACTAAGAGATGCTAATGGAGTCAGCAGAGGTGTCGGCTTTGCCAGGTAAAACATTTGCGCTGTATAAAACTTTCCTTTTAATTCCATTCCTTTCTAGGGCCCAAAGCAGTAGAATTAAAAAAAAAAAAAAAGCACTTTATCAAACTAATTCTCCATCTCTTTGCTTCAAGCCAAAAAATTCCAATGTAATTATAAATATGTTTTGCTTGCTAAAATGTATACATAGAATGTTTATATGTATCTAGAGTCATAACGATATGCCTACTGAGTCTTTAGTCTTCTCTATGCCTATAGATCAACAAAATCAGATGCTTCCAATTCTGCTAGGGATAACAAATGCCCAGTACCCCAAAGCTAAAGAGCCCATGTGGTGAACAATGCATCCAAATGGTTTTTCATTGATTTCTGAAGATTGAGATGATAGACTTTCTCAGTTAGCATAAGAGAAATGCGAAGAAATATAGAGAAATAGGAGTTCTTGGAAAGTCCCAAGGAACACGGAAATATAAGGGGAGGTCAAGGGGGCATTTGCATTTAAGAGGACCTGGCTGTGTGTTTTTGCTATTTTACTCAACAGAAAAAAAAAGCAGATTGTACTTTTTTCATTGTCAGAAAAGGAAAAACGGCTTTTACTTTTAACTTTAAGGGAATGTTTACAAAAGAGCGTCTCAGCCAGGAACAGAGTTAAAATAGTTGTACCTGCTGTGCTTTCATGAGAAACAAAGCTCAAGAAACCACAGAGAAAAAGAAACTGCTCAATGACAAACAAGAAAAGTAAAAGCTGTGTCTCCATGGTTTGGTGTGTTTATGTGTCTCCAGCTGACTTAACATGGACGAATGTATGGCTGTTCGTGTCATCAAGAGGTCAGTCCATTGCAGACAGGTGTGTCCATCTATGATGAATCTTGCCATCACTTGGGAAACCATTCCAAACTAACGTCTGTTAACCCACTTTTGAAAGATAACAAACCGGAATGTCAATGTTAACTGATTTCTAACTTGATTTCCTAGAGGTCATGGGCAGTGTCTTAAAATTCTTTATATTCCCCACAATGTTCAATACATAGTAGACTGGTAGACATATACAAGATACGTGTTTGATTATTTTGAAGAGAAATAGGCAGAATGAAGAAAATTTTCCTGATGTGAATGTGTGCATGAGGCATACATTGTTAATTGTTGATTTTCATGGTTAAGGCAGAGCTCACTGTACCACCCGGGTCTCTGAAATTTGCCAGTGTGGACATTCTTGGATAGTGTAGGACCCTAGATCGGAAGTCTGACCAATATTATGCTTCACTTCACACAGCATGCACATTCCTTTGGTTTTTCCCTTACCTCTCACTCCCGCAAAATCTCTGACGAATTGTTTTTCTCTTTCGTTTGTACTCCTGCTGAGAAAAGAACATATTTCAAATCAAGAGAACACATTTTCTAAGAAAATCTATGGTGATTTATTTTTTTAAAACAAAGAATTTTTGGTACAAAGTATATTCGTTTTCTAGAACTGCCATAACAAAATACAACAGACTAGGTGGCTTAAACAACAGAAATTCATTTTTTCACAATTCTAGAGGCTAGAAGTTTAAGATTATGATGTCATTAGGTTTGGTTTCCTCTGAGGCCTTTCTCCTGGGCTTGTAGATGGCTTGTCTTCTCCCCGTGTCTTCAGTTGGTCTTCCCTTTGTGTTCGAGTCCTAATCTCTTTTTAAAAGAAGATTGGACTAGGACCCACACATATAACCTCATATTAATTTAACTAATTTAATTTAATATAAACCCCATTAAAGGCCCCATCATCTCCAAATACAGTCACATTCTGAGGTATTAGGAGTTAGGATTCCATCATATAAATTTGAGAGTCGGGAGAGTACAATTTAGCTCATAACATAAAAATTGGGCTATTCATTTCTCTCATCTGTATCTTCTCTGTACACTTTGAGTTTGCTTAAAATAAATGTTCTTCTTAAGTGTAGAACCAACTAATGCACATTGTAAGTGGCAAAATGCTAATCATGTGCTATCATGAAAGAGTAAAACCTATGAATTTTTTTTCCTTTAGGAACTAAATAAGGATAAGAATTTTAAATTATTATTTCATGTCTGTTCTGAATGCAGCCTCTCACTCCTTCAGTTCATTTTGAATAAAAACCACAAGTGATTCTTTAAAAATGCAAATCTGATCATGTCAGGCGCTTGCTGACTTCCCTTCCATATGGCCTGAATAACTGGATTTACAGACCTCCCAGACATCATTATCCCTGATATCGCTCATCTTCCTGGCCTTCTGTCTTCTTGCCTCGTGTCCTAGACATAAGCTGTCCTTCTTGACTGTTATACATGAATCTTTCCCCGGTTTCTGCCTATTCATCCCTCAGATATCCCCTTAAGTGTCTCTTCTTCAAAGAAACCTTCACTGACCTTTAACTCCAGCCTTCAGACAGTTAGATGCTCTTCTGTAGCTCCTGTCAAAGTTGTGTTTTTTAAATAAAATTTATTACAGTCTTAATGAAGTCGCTATTTAATTTCTGTCTTCACCTACTGGATTGCACATTTATTTAAGTCAAATTTTCTTTTTTGTTGTTAAAGGGATGGATGGGTGAGAGGTAGATTGCATAATTATCTTTCTATGAAGTTCCTGAATGACTAAACTCCAAGCAATGGTTTTTTAAAACTTTGAGCTTTAGACATGAATTTTTAGTCACATTCCAATATTGAAACTTAGGTCTTTAAATCATGCATTTTCCAGTGTCAGGAAGTGGCATGTGAATTGAAAAGGAAAACCTAGGTTCAAGTTGAGCCAATGATTTTTTTTTATGCCTAAGAAAGCAAAAGAATATGAATCTGCTTTTCTTCTAAGAAGCCAAAAAAATGATGCAGAATTAGTATTTCATTCTCCCTGTATCTTAGACCTGAAATTCCAAGGAACAGAATCCTACATGATTTATCAACAACACGGAGTGAGAAAATGATTTTGACTATTTCATATGTAAATAGATCTGCTCAAATTCCTACTTCCTCACACTTTAACATTTGATTTGCATTTTCTCAGTGATGGCTATTGCTTTAACTTGATCATTCACAAATTAACTCTTACACAAGTTTCCTGCTTTTAAAAATGCCATCTTTTTTTTCCACTCGGCCTTTCTCATGGAGAGCTCCCCTTCTGAACGACAAAACAGAGATGATTGCAGCCACTATTTTCTCAAATCTCTGAAGGATAGTTACATAGCTAGTGAGAGAAGTTAATGGATTACATGCAATGGATGCTTTGGGACAGTGGTTCTCAAAGTAGAATTTCTAGGAAAGCAGCCCCAATATTGCTTGGGAATTTGTAGAAATGCAAATTTTTGAGCCCCACTTCAGCAGTGGGATGGGGGAGGAACAGGTAGGGTACAGCAATCTATGTTTTAAAAAGCACTTTAGGTGTCTTTGATGCTGTCCAAAATTTGAGAAACATTGCCTTAGGGCATAAGACTTGTTCTCAGAATCATCTGAAGGGCCTGCAAAAATCAATTGCTAGTCCTCATTCTTAGAGATTTTTTCAAATGAAAGTGATTCCTGTTACTGCCTCAATTACACTGTACCACTTTCTCAAAGTATACCAATCACGAAGCTATCTCTCTTTCTGTTCCTCAAGGGTAGGGGCGATGCCATATTCTTCTTCATATTTGTCCTGGCACCTAGAATCGTGTCTGACACGTAATTGATCCTCACTAAACTTTTTATTATGAATAAATGAAATCTCTTTAAGTTTTTGTTTTTGTTTATTTTTTGACTATAGCAGTATATAGGGAGATAGCACTTGACGATAAGCTAATTTTGAAATCGGTGTCCTGGAATAATAGAGAAAACTATGGTAGTATCAGCCCACAAATTGTTTCTTCCTCTAAAAGTTCACATTGTCATAGGCACTGTTAAAAGAAATGCTTATTCAATTGGGAGAGCAGCCATCCTATAACTGTGCCTAGTAAATTGTACATATCTCTTGAATTTATGACTACCCCATTTCATTAAACCTAAGTAATTTTTTCATCAGGCTTCATTTTGAATATTACCATTGGTCCCTTCTAACCACCTGATGTGGTCCTTGATTCATATGTAAGAGATCCTAAAATTGTTTTGACTAGAAAGAAAACTCCTATTCTTATTTTACTCTCAAGCTATACCTTAATATTCTTTGATAACCATCTCTTCAAAGTAAAGGTAGTATCTTCATTTTATATTTAAAACGCTGAACTTCAAAGCATTGATTTGAATGCCAATAAGGTGCACAGACAACACAATTACAGGCTTTTCAGAGTTCCAGAAGCACCAGATAGTGTCTGAAATTACAGACATTTTATTTTATTTTATTTTTTTTACTCTCTTGTAATTTAAACCAATTTTGTAAGATCCACCACCCTCCAGGCAGCATTTTATAGCCAAGTCATAAACCTCTAAAAACAGAAGTTTATGGTGGGAATGCTGACAGTCAGACAGTCAGACCCACTACTGCAGAGCTAATGGGTGCCAACAGCCTACCTTGCCTTCCAGAGTGAGGATCAGAGCATAAATCAGCTCAAGTCTGGAGGGACATGACTGTGTGTTCGTGTTATCCATTTCCCATTCCCAGAAACATGAGACCGTTTGTCTAACAAAAATAGTGGGGTAAGCATTCACAATTAATCCGGCTTCAACATCTGGGAACACAGACCCACTTTAAGAAATGCATTTACTGTCCCCTGGTGAGCTAAAGAGCGTGAGAGACTGCTAAGCACACAGACCTTTGTATTTTGTAGTATTTTCCACCCCTCTTCAGTACCTTTAATTTGATTCTCATGGAGTTTTGTTTGAATGACTTTTAACACACGGGAAGCCCTGTGTCCTACTTCTCCCTACCAAATGAGCAAGTTTGCTAAATAATTGCAGTTCTTCTTTCTTTATACAAAGGAAAAAATTAATCATGGTTATAGGCAGACAAATATCAGCCTAATTAGTAAAACTCAAGCAAATTAAATATATTCTTTTTTTGAATTTTCTTTTAGTAACTTTTATTGATTTACCTTCTACTGCCTGATACTACTTCTTTCTTTCTAGCTTTTTCTACCTGGTGAAATATAATGATGACTCTGATTCAGAATAAACATAATGAAAACATAGGAATTTTAAGAATTATAAAACAAATGCCCAAACTTCCTTTTTTAGGTAAATATATGTTCATTTAAAACGACCAGCTAGCCTATTAAAATGTGTTTTTACGGTCTGGAATGTGTTTTGATCATATCTACGTCAAGTTCATATTTGCGTTAACAATTTCTCCCCTGCCGTTTTGGCAATTCTTTTGCCATTACTAACTCAAACACATGGCACTAGGAAATCCAATGTGAGCAAAACAAAATCTTTAAAATGTAAACTTAGTGATTAGTAATATGAAAACTACAGCTGTGTTTGCACAGAAACAGGTTACAGTTGTATTTGCTGAGATTGAAGAAAATAAAGGCTGTTATTCCTTTTGGTGATTTCAATTCCTCTCCCAATTGCCAGCAGATGTGACCCACTGGAGCGTAAAGTCCTGGCCCACCTTCCAGCGTCTTCATCCTTTTTTATGTGTCACTTTGTTTACTTTCATCTGTTTCTTCTCACCACCTCTTTGTATTTCTTTTACATCAGAAAGTCATGATCATGGCTACAGAAAGCAGAACATTTTGCTTTCTTTTCCCTGTATTTGGGGACCTGGGTTTCAAAATCCAAATTAACCAACCAAACAAACAAATGAATTAAATCGCATCAAATAGTCTATGATTCTGCAATCTCCTGGACTCAATTCTTGCTCTATACTTTTTTATACTTTGTAAAAAGTTAGAGAAGGAGCAAAAACATACACTTTATTGTTTTATTATTACAAAATTGAGATGACTGGATTCCAAAGACAGCCCTCTGTGGAATGGGAAGAGAGTTCTGAATATGATTTACCCATGTGAAACTGAGGAGGGAGAATTGTGTTACTGCAGGATTGGTAACGATGGCCATTCAGTGTGCTCAGGGCCTGTAAGATCTCTTTGCTCTGTACCTGCTCTCAGTGCACACTATGACTGGACTCTTGAGCCATCCAAAGACTGTGCATTTGTGGTAGATTGTCTGCTTCCAGACAAGAAAGAGGAAAGATTTGCAAATGTCATTTACACTGCAAGAGTGAGAGTCTCTTTTATTTAGTATCTTTTCTACATTCTCAGTTTTCTGTGAGTTGAGCCAACCCACCTATTCACTATATCTGTGTGGTTATGAACATGGCTTTATGGGCCAGAAATAACTTAGCTTGCATCTTAGTTCTGCACCTCCTATCTGTATTCTTGGACTAGTTACTTAAAGTCTCTGAGCCTCCTTTCCTAATATGTAAAATGCATTCATTCATTCAGTTCATCTAATAAATACGTCTGGATACTACTAATATGCCAGTAATTATTCTAGATACAGTAATTCAGAAGTGTAAACTAAAGAAAAATATCTGCTTCCATAAACTGACATTCTATTGACTTGAGGAGATAAAAAACATATAATCAAATAAATAATAAAATATCAAATAATATCAAGTAATTAGTATCAAACAATTAAAGTTTCATGAAAACAAAATAAAACATAGGGAAACAATAGAAAATATGGTAGAAGGAAAGCCTTCTGAAGGGGGGGCATTTAAAGGGAGATGCAGATGGTAAGAAGGAGCCAGCCAGGAGAGTCTCTTAGTGGGGTTGGGGAGGGAAGAGAACAGGGCAGGCAAAGGAAAAAAGAAGTAGAAGATCTATGGTGGGGCCAAGTTTGTCATATTTGGGAAGCAGAAGAAAGACAAAATTGTTATACCATAGGGGAAAGAAAAGCGATATAACAGATAATATCTAGGAATAAAATATGGCTGCAACTCAGAGACTGATTAAAATTGATAATATATTCCAGTGGCATTTAATAGAAGATTTTTTTCTAGACCTGAGCATATTATACTTCTTGATTTTTCCTTTATTTCAGATTTAATTTTTTTAATTAATTTTTTTCCCATTTCTGTACCAAAATTCCTTTTGAAACATGAATCTATGATGCATCTAGACAAGGATATCAATCAGAGGTAGTCAGTTATCCAAGTAAGAGAAGCAGTTCCCAGACTGAGTGTAAGAAAACTTTTTTTTTTCCATTTTTCTTGAAACACACAGCCTCCCAGATAATTTTGTTCCTCGATTATTGATAGTTTTAAAGTATAGCCATCAGGGTCCCGGCTGGAAACAGAATTTCACTCTAAATGATTCAACTGAAGAGAGTAGAATAAAGGAATATTTACAGAAATGGGAAGAGTTAAGGGAGCTGATGAAGAGATGTTAAGATGCTCAGAGATGAGCAACGGAAGGAAGCCTTTACTACTCCTGGAGATGAAGGCAAGTGGACAAGTGTTCCCAGAGCCCAGGGAGGCCCAGAGCTTTCACGGAGGGGCTGTCTGGAGAAGTTGTGGACAGAAAGGGAAGCCACTCCTGCCAGAGAGACAAGCACCAAGCAGAGAGAAAATGACAAAGAACTGGTTATACTTCTCTCTACTCCCACTAGGTCCCTGGTGGCTGAACCCAATGAAATGCCATCACATAAGGGAACCAAGACAATATGATCCATAGGAAGGTCACTTTTGGGGGGCATAGAACAGAGCAGAGAAGACACACAAAGGAAGGGTAAACAGAAAACACCAGTACACATGGATAAATTAAGTATTTTTCTTTCTCTTTGACTCTCATGAGGAAAAAAAAAAGCAATGCAAAGTCAACAATAACATCCACTTCTTTGCCTTAGATTGGCAATTAATATAAGTTGGTAGGAATGTTGGCAAACTGGCTCTGTTTAAAGAAAGGAACTGCTCAACTCCACACCATGGGTGCTGTGAAGTCTTTTTTCTGACACCAAATATGTGTCATTTTTCTACACCAGTTCTCCAATTCTCTGATGCTAACTGGATATCCAACAATTCAATTCAATTCTGACATTAACTACTGAGAATATCATCAGACTCCATGGGTTTAAGGGCTCAGTCCCACAAAACTCTCCCCATGCTACCCACAATTCTATTGAGCCAACTACAAATTCAGGGATTCCCATGATCCTCCTTACATTTGATAATTCATTAGAGAAACCCACAGAATTCAGAAAAACACTTTACAGGTATATCGGTATATTATAAATGAAATAACTCAGGAACAGCCAAAAGAGATGCATGGGGAAAGGTATGTGGATGGCTCAGAGCTTCCCTGCCCTTTAAGGGTGCACCACTCTCCCCAAACATCAATGCATTTACCAACCCAGAAGCTCCTGAAACCTATCTTTCAGTGGTTTTTATGGAAGTTTCATGATACAGGCAAGGTTGATTAAATTATTGGGTCATTGGTGATTGAGCTCCATCTGTAGCCCCTCTTCAATCAATCTGGAGTTTGAATGGTGAGGCTGAAAGCTCCAACCCTCTGATCACTTGGTCTTTCTGGTGATTAGCCTTATCCTGATGCTACCTAAGAGACTCACTTGAGTCATCTCATTAACATAAAGTCAGGTATGATCGAAAGGGGCTCATTATAGATAACAAAGACGATCCTCACTCAGAAAATTCCAAGGGTTTTAGGAGTCTGTGTAAGGAACCGAGAACAAAAAAACAAATTTATTTTTATAATTATATCATAGTAACCATACAAAAAACATACATCAGATCATCTCGTCTTTAAGAGGAATCAAAAGTTCAAACTTTCATGTGAAGTCTCCCAACTTTAAATTTTAACAATGATTTTGAATTTTCCAAAAACTTTGCCATCCAAACAAAACATACCTGAAGTCTGAATTTGGTCGATGGTTTCCAGTTTAGGGCACCTGACATAGAACTCCAGTAGAGTGGTTTTCAGCCTTGGCTGCACACTAGAATCACCTGAGTAGCTTTGAATACTATGTGCCTGGACTTCATGCCAAAGCAATTAAGTCAGAATCTCCTGGGTTGGGGCCTAGACATTGGTATTTTTTTAAAGTCATTTCCTGATAATTATAATGTACGGTCATTTTTTAAATAAACTTTTAAAAATAAGTTTAGTTTTACAGAAATGTTACAAAGATAATAGAGTTCCCATATGCCTCACACTTAGATTCACTACCATGGCATATTTGTCAAAATTAAGAAACTGACATTGGTATATTACTATTAACTCAACTCCAGACTTCATTAGAATTTCACTAATTTTTTTTCCTTGATGTCCTCTTTCTGTTCCAGGATCTGATCCAGAGTACCATTTTGCATTTAGATGCCACGTCTCATTAGTTGGCTCTGGTTAGTGACAGTTTCTCAGACTTTCCTTGTTATTTTCCCGAATACTTCTAGCCAGGTATCCCAGAAAATGACTCTAGATCTGGGTTTGTCTGATGTTTTTCTCATGATAGGATCTATATTATGGACAGGTTTTTGGAAAGAATGCCATAGAAGTGAAATGCCCATCTAGTCATATCATATCAGGGTATAGCTCCATGTTTTAGAACAACTGCCCTAGTTAAATAGCGGCTGCATGGAACGGAACTAGCAGGATCAGTATAGGAAGTCAGGAGGGATGACGTGAGGCCAGCAGTCTAGCTCCATCTCTTCCAAATAAGCCACCTGAATTAAGAGTCAAGAGACAAGTGTTCTTTCCCAGGCTCATCCCCTAACTAGTACTTAGGGAAGCCAACCACAGTCTTCTAGTGGTAGCTTCTTCACCTGTACAATGTAGAAGTTGATATCTATAGTCATTTCTAGTCTTGAAATTATGTGATTCCAAAACTCTAGAGTGGGTTTTCATCGGTCAAATATTGTCCACAATTCTATTTCTTAAGAGGAATGTGTTGTAAAGCTGAGCAAGACTAACGTCTGGGTTTCTGTAAAGGGAGATGGCAGAGAGGTCACTCTGCTTCACTATTTGGCACTTATGGTACTTGTATCCTAAGAATGTCAAGGACCTGGCAGAAAGAAAAGAAATAGCAAAAACTTGAAGAAAATTCATTTCATTCACTCGTCTTTCTTCCTGGGACTCACTGTTATTCCTTCTCTTACAGTGGATTAAGAAGTAATGACATAATTTGTTTTTGAAATGTTAGGAGTGCATATTTTAGTACTTAAAAAAAATCTTTTAATGTTGACCGTTTGCGTAAATCTTACCGGAAATGAGGGATGACTGGCTTGCAGTATTCGATGTTCTCAGTTGCCAATAATTTGTACAGAGCCTATGATTGCAAAACCACAAAAATTTCACAATAGTGGAAACCTCTAATTAACCATAATAAATGACAGGGTGGATTTGTTTTAAATACATGTTCAATGATGCTTATTGCTTTAAGGTCATAAACTGAAAGATTCTCTGTTGGGGTGAGATAGGTAGGCTGTGAATGGTTTTGCAAAATAGTTTTTCACCTCTGCATGTAAAGTCTGACCCAGAACATTCTACTAATATTGGATCAGACTCTCATCTGATGTAATTTGCCTGTGGGAATTGTATTGGCTGTGAAACTAGCTCCTCTTAGTAGCTGTTGAAAAAAATAAAAAAAGTTTTAAAAAAATCACAATTCTGTGGTGCGTTTTGAATGACTGAAGCCAGGTTCCTAGGCACTGAGACAAGAAAGAATGTCAAATAGGACCTTTAATGTGTATTTATACTTAAACATCAGACCTAACAGGAAACCCTTAAGCTTTATACAATGATTAGAGCCTTGTAAGAACCTAATTAATGTATTGTCGGGTGAATGGTTGGCCTGGCACGCGAGCTGTTCTGAGGGACGTGAGGGGGGTTCAGGTACCGCCTAGGAAGAATAGATGCAGTTGTAGTGATTCAGTGGCCCCTCTGAAAGGGACATGTAAAGGCAGCTTTGTCTGGCATGCAGCCTTTTCAGACCCACTTGATAATGCCAGTGTCAGTTTCAACTGAAGCGTGTGCCAGATTGCAGATAGTTTGAGCTGGCATTTCAAAGCAGTTAATTGTGAAACTTGAGAAGAAAATGGGCACGTTCTTCAGAGGTAGCTATTCAAATGCAGTCTGTTCCTTCCCTCACCCCCCAGAGCTCCCTGGGTCTCACTTTTTTTCTGCTCCCATATAAAACGCATGAGGAACACTGAGCCTTTCCCTTTGGCAGGTCCTATATTGCCATCTTTGTTGGGACTGTTTTGCCTTGTTAAAATGTGCCCCGTGTATTAAAATGAAATTGTCACTGCTGGGTGGTGCAGCATAACATGATTTGACACTAAGCGCCGGCAGCTACAGAAAACAGACTTTTATTGCATTTATTCTTTCAGAGACAAGAGTCTCTAAAGGCTCACTGTAGACATTCACTTAGTTAAATCTAAATGAAGTTAAAGTGAACAGTCTACGCTGCTGTCTTTGTGTTCACAGAAACAGGCCCCATCCAGCTTGAATGGCTTTAAAACAGTCTTAAGAAAAGACGATCGTACATAGAATCTAAAAGGGAAGACCTGAGTCTTTCAAACCAGAACAAAAATATTTTAGGCGAATCGAGTGGATTAGCCACTTGATTTTTTTTCCTTACCTTTTTCTGTATTCCCTAAAACACATATGGAGAATCAACAAGCACACACATACACTCACACACACACACACCCATCTAGTTTTAGTCTTCATTTAGAATTTCATGTCATATTAAGACAAAGAAAGGACTTGATTTGTAGGACTCTTGCAAGCAAGCTTTAGATTCTTAACTGCCTTTTATCTAGATGAGTACCCAGAGAGAGCTTGAACAGGGAGGGGGCTCTGGGGCATAAGCTTTTCATTCTGTAGCTCTCCTGAAATAAAAATTCCATAAAGTAACATCTGTAGTAATTAAGGGCTTAGGTTTTCTCTCCCATTCACGTCTCTGCTAGGAAGGAAGGTTATGTTCCCTAAGAGACAATAGATAGTAGATCCTGTGGGAAGAGAGGAAGAGCAGAATTAGAATTCTTTTGTTCCTAGAAATGGAAGTTTCCTACTTAAAAAAAAAAAAAAAAGTTAGAAGACTTACTGTAAAAGATTCTACCAGAAGAAAACTTGAAGTTAGGAATATTGTACTTAGCCACTCTTTAATATTTGGAATGCGGAAAGATTTATTTTGCCTTTCTGATCCAAATATCTTCTGATTTGGGGGAAAATGTGACTAAATGAACAAAATACTACCTTTGTTTTTATATTTTTATCATTTTTAATTGCATGTTACTAAGCTCGAAGAGTTTTTTTTTTCATTTGGACAGAAAATCAATTCATTCTTCAGATCATCCTCAAAATAACACTTATTTGGATCCGTTGGGCTATTTGATGAATGAATACTAATTGATTAATGTCAAATTAGTTTCCTGTACTTTCTTGTCATACAAACACCAGCTACTTAATTTGTGGAACCCAATGAAATATAAAAATGAAGGACCCCTTGTTAGAAAATTATTAAGAATTTCAGGATGATGACAACAGAGTTTTAAACCTAGTACAGACTTGTTCTAAGAGTGTGGCTCTGTGGTTCTGCACAGGTGTCAGACCCTAAAGCCAGTCCTGCTTAGTAGGTAGAGATTTGCCATGTGTATCAATGTGGAAAAATGTCCTCCCACTCTATGCTGGAATGTACATCAGAAACTTTTTAAAATTCGAGTCAGAAAATAATTTCAGCTCCCCAGATAAAACATGCTCTGGATACCATCTTCAAATTTTTTAACCTGGTAACTCAGATGCTCTTGTTTGCATCTCTCGGCTTTGCTCTAATAGTTTCCCCATAAAAACCAGTCCCCTGCCCTAATTACTTCTCCAAGGGCCCTCCGGCCTGATGTGCCCACTTTTCAGAATTTCCCCGGCTTCTGGAATTCCTCTCACGTTTCAATTCCGATAGCTGTAATAAATGTATAACTTATTTGGCATTTGTTTACATATTTTTTCCTTATCTTGTATCCTTTACATATAATGTGGTCACATAACACATTCTGAAAATACACATAGGATTAGATTTAGGAAAATTTTACAACTTGTGTCAAAGGGCTCCATTCCAAGATAGCTCATATCAATAACAGAGCAGAAAGTCCAAAATTATAATTATACTTTGCCTTTTAGACAAATTTCACACATTTCATGCACATTCTTCCATATGTATGTGTTGTTTCTTAAATTTATTTTTGTCTCTAGTGTGCTGTTGAAGGACTTAACTTCCTTTAGTCAGAATCGACACTTTAATTTTTATCTCCCCATCCGAATTTATAAAATAATGAAGCCCAGTTATAGCTGATTATTTAGGAAATATCTCTGATACTAGTCTACTTAAGATATGACAACACTGCCAATATTGACATTAGATAGTATGGCTCAAAATTTTCATTCATTAGCTTCTATATGAAATGACAAAAATTGGCACAAAAAAATACAGTTTAGCGATATTGATATCTAGTATAAAAAGAATAGAGGATTGTTCAAAATTCAAAATTAAAAAAGTTCAGGACCTGAGGTTTGTGTAGTTACATTTTCATCCTACATTTGGGACACCAAACAATTCTCTTTTATATCATTCTCCCAGTGGGTTTTTGGTAAAAGTGCCGTGATGGTGATGATGACACGACTTTTTAATCTCCTTAGCAGTATAACTGAGCAGTTACAGGACGCCTTTGGTGTCAGTCAGGCCTCAGTTACAATCCAGGCTCTGACACTTATTGGCAAAGTAGTTCATCCCTCTAAGCCTCATTTATCAAGTACTTTCAATTGCCAAACGTTGTGGGAATTAAATAAGATACTGCCTCGGTGTTACCTCTGGGTGAAGTCTCAGCACAGAGCCAGCCATGTAGGCAACTTTTCATATAAGAAATAATACTCTAAACAATGAGTTTTTGATGTCAGTGATTGATAAATTCTCTGGTAATATTTTCAAATCAAGCTTTTCCATGGCTTTCTTATTTCCTTTTTTGTTTTTATTTATTTTTTCCTTAATATGCACAACTTCATGAAAAGTATATGATCCCTCGTTTACTTCTTTTTCCAGAATGGAGTCTACTGAAAAATGTGAAGTGGTAATTCAACATTTTAATGGAAAATATCTGAAAACACCACCAGGCATCCCAGGTAAGAAATAAAGCAGGGGTCCCCAACCCTTGGGCCACAGACCAGTACCGGTCCATGGCCTATTAGGAACCAGTCTACACAGCAGGAGGTGAGCAACTGAAGCATCATCTATATTTGCAGCTGCTCCCCAGTGCTAGCATCACCGCCTCAGCTTCACCTCAGATCATCAGGCATTAGATTCTCGTAGGAGCACCAGTCCCTGGTGCCAAAAAGGTTGGGGACTACTGCCATAAAACGATTGTTCAAAAGCGTCTAGGCTTAATGCTGTTGTTAGAATGTGTACATGGTAAGGCCCTTTGTTGGTTACTGGCCGGGCAAATGTTCCATTTTTAATCCTGTGTACCAACTCATTTTTCTCAAAGCTACCCAAAGCTTCTTGATGATTCTTCTTTGGCCTTTTTTTGAATCTCTGCCGCTAATTCTATTAAGTGAATTAGAAGAAAAACATAGCAAAGAACAGTTAAAAATGCACTTAAAGTGAAGAAATTTTATGACTAAATATTAGTATCTCACTTTCTAATTTATAAAATGTCTGAACAGTGAGGTTCACAGTAGAGTTCACAGATTGATGCCAGTTTTCAAACATATCTTACCAATCCATAGCAAGAAGAGCACAGAAACCAAGAGTAAGCATTTAGAAACCTTTATAGCAATTTGACATTGCCATAAAATCTGTGTGCATAAATTTCATATTTTTCAAAACTATCAGTTATTGATATATTGAAAATAATTAATAAAACTGTTCATTCATCAGAGATACTTTGAGGAACACCAATCTAGACCATCCTAGGACATCACACATTTCTCAAGGCAAAATTCTTAACTACACACATTGTAAAATGTTACTAAGAATTGCATTTGACATGCAAGAATTGAATATATTACATGTTAGGGCTTAAGCAGAAATGTCTGATATTAATCTGGTAGTAGAATATATGGAAAGTATTTAATATTAGGTGAGTAAATTTAAAAATATATCTTACTCATGCATAAAAAACATTAAAGATTGAATGAGGTGCTAAAAAAATAAGAACTGCAAGTAGATAAAGAGATATCTGACTATAACGCATGTTGGTTTATTGTTGCTGTTTTGTTTTTGGTGAGTCTTAGGAGGAAAATGTGACTTCTTCAGCCATATAATATTTTTCTTTTGAACTTTTAAAGCTGGATTTCTATAGCATTTTCTATGTAATGTGTCTACTATTTAAAATCCATAGTTAAAGAGTTCAGGGATTGAACATTTCAATTCCTTAGACTATGTTAAGGTTATATGGAAGAAAAAGTCTGAGCAAAAAGAGAAATGTTTTGTGGAGAAGTCAGGGTCTTTTTATGAATTGGTTGGTTTGAGGAGGATGTCAGAAAAGGAGAAAGGCCCTTCAGATTGATACTTGGATGATCTGGAAAATCCAAAGTAACATCTCTTGGTTAATCGAAGAGTCAACACACAGTGAAGCCTGTGACACGATTTGGTTAGCTTCCATGCATAACGTTGCCTTGAGAACTGACTGCATTATGATCCTATTGGAGACATATAGTGTTGTTAAGAAAAGAGTTAGCAGTTTACATCTCAGCATGTAAGCTGTCCTTGCATTTTAAGAGACATACTTTTTATTTTTTTCCTTTAGCATAAAAAGCAATTTAAGATACTGCTCCATTCAAAACCCATCATTGAATAAAAAAGTTGAATTGTTAGAGGATTTTCTCTTTATTTATCCTATTTTATACAACAGATGTGTATTTATATAGAAGACATTCAAACTATGTGTGAATTATATGGGTATATAAAATTTTTAAGAATGAGCAAATTATATAGAAATCATTGTTGATTCAAGTTTTAATACAGGTCTCTGTGTTTTAGGTTTCTTCTTTTTCAGAAAAATAAAACCAATGAAATCTTTCTTGACTTGATCAATTTGAAATTGTTTTATTTGGTTTTCCAATAAAACATACAGCTGACTAATACAATTTAATGCTAAAGACAAAGAGCGTCACTAAAAATCTCCCAAACATCTGGGTATTCTTCTGAAATATGCAGGCTGTGATATCAACCTATCTAATATCATAGCTACACCCAATGGAAACATTGTGAATAGCAAGAACTTAGAGTTTCTCATTCACTTTTATCTCATGGGAACATGAGAGGCAAAATAATTAGGTTCAGTTATAAAACTTTTAAGAGATATACCTGTATGCTTCTGAGATTTGCACTCAACACAGTAGAATTAAATATACAGTATCGATCATCATTAGTACTTGCATTTGCTTAATTATCTATTCGGAGTCAGATAGTTTAATAAAGGCTTCAAATGCTAGCAGAACATATTTAATCTCTGATATTTAAATTCTCTGTGGAATAAAAGAGGATATAATGTAAGATGTAGGTATTTCAAAAGATAAAGTAGTAAAATGACCTCATTAGGTACGTTTACTAAGTCAAAACGAGTATAATCAAATTTGGGAGTGTGCTGTTTGCCTTCAGTGATCCTCATTGTTTATTTGTTGTAGGTGGTTGAAATCTATTTTCAGAAACTCATATTCTAATCCAGTTATCTCTTCCCCCTTGAAGACTGTGCGTGGGATGTCACTGTGAGCTCTGATATCAAATCAGAAGCCATGCCTTTGGTATTTTCGAAAGAAGTGACCAATTTCCTAACTTTTTAAATATTAATGTAATTTTAGAGAGACTGCTCTTGCTTGTGGGTGTACTAATTAAAACCAACTATAATTGATCTCACCTAACTCTAACTAAAATAGAATTCAGGAAATTATTTTAAAAATCTCAGTGTTCCACATTGTCAAGATTAGATATCTTTGAATCCAGAAGTTTGTGGTTTTATAAAATTCACATTGATTGTTTCAGTAAAATGCCTTAAGCTTGTGTGATTGAGGGACCCACAATAACCCAATAATGACCTGAAATTCTCAGGCCATAAGAAAACTGTTGAAAAGATGGCATGTTAAATCGACTATCTTTTTCTCATTACTAGAGCCCTGCTTTTAACCTTAGTCTAAGCAAGTAGAGAACATTGGTATGAAATTTACTTTTCCATTCAGAGATGACTTGGGGAAATGTACACACGTCATGGGCAAATATAGTGCCGTTTTGACTTCTGTCACTCTTGGCAATGATACCACTTAAAGGAGAAGCAAAGTTTGGTTTTTTTTTCCCCCCTGATATGGTCACCTAATTTCTAAATCCCCTACTGTAACATTACTATAAAAAAAAAAAAAACCCACAAAAAAAATACACTTCAACCCAAAATTTTAACATTGCTCTGGATTTCAGATTCTAAGAACATCATAGTTAAGGATGTTTACAAGGACATATAACATTGACTACATTTATGTTACTGCCTCCATTTTTATTTGCATCATTCTAGGAACAATTTGCTCATTAAATACATTTCATGATGGCATTTAGTTTTGATACTTGACAGATTATGAGAGTCAGAAGGAAACTGCAGATACTTCTTTGGACTCATGCTTTCTTTCTCTGGGATTCTCCTACTTGTTTATAAAAGATCTAATTCTAACCCGTTACCCATTTGTCCCAAGAATACTCACCAGTAGCACTTGTGGCTGCAGCATTTACCCTAAGACAACTTGTGGATTACAGTCTTAACCTTACTCCCAAAGTCTGCCAAAAAATATCTTGCTTTTATTATTATTTTCGTATCACACTGGTATATCAATAGTCTTTAGAAACAAATGATATCATTCTATTTATAGCATTCTGTTTTTAGTAGTGGTATTTCCATTTACAAAATACAGTAAATTCTCAATTGCTGAAAATGTCAAATCTTAGAAAATGTGGCATTCCTACGTGTGATGTTAAATGAACGCTGGCAGCGAGCTGCACTTTTTCTTTCTAAATGAGAAAAGGGCTAATGAATGCATCATGGTTAATTAATGCCTATTACAGCCTCTCAGAACTAGCTCTGTTCACTTGAATTATTTTATTCCCTGATTTTGGTTACCTGGATCAATGAAGCTGAATATACCTGCCCAAAATCAAATTATTTGAATCCCGGTATACATAGTACAGGAAATTAACAAAGATCAGACATCTGTGTAGTTACTAGCAGGTGGGAAGGAGAGGCCAAAGATGTTTATTAAACAGCATCAATCATTGTAGCCATCCTTAGAAAGAGATCATCCAGCATTTTCTCCCTTCCCTAGAGGAAAACGAAAACACAATGTTCCATAAATGTTGCATGTCCCACGTATCGATCTTGATGTTTTCTGGACAAAATGAAGGATCATTAGTTGCTTGCCTGCCTAACCCCAGACATTTCTTTGTCCCATAATGAATTGCACAGCAATGTTGTGCAACCCCAAAGCGTTTCATTTTTAAACCTCTAGCAAAAGCAAAGGGTAAGTTCCCAGACACTTCAGGGATCTATAGGGCATGAACTTGAAAGGCTCACTTTCAAAGAGCCCCCAGAGAAGAGTGATGTGGAAAAGGCTTCCACATGTAGGGACAGGTATTGATGAACAGAATGTGCAGGCTAGTTTGTAGAAAAATAAATCATGTTTTTCTCTCAAACTAGACTTTTGCCTGTAAGCACCTGTTCTTATTAGTGGAGCAGTCTTTCCAGAAGAAAATGGAATAATTATCTTTTAGTATGATTTTCTTACTCTTCAGATAATTATTTCTAATCCCTAAGGAACTCCAAGAAGCAGGAAAGGGTTGAGAGAAAATTCAGCATATTTAGGGATCTTTTAACAAATCTCGTGATCAACAAATTTGGACATATAATTGACGGAGGAATCATTTTTCTAATAAAATAAAACTGTGCCTTCTTGATGCTTTGACATATAATTTTACTATTGTGTGTTGACATAAATTTAAAAAATATATTGTGAATATGTTTGTATACTTCATGGGAGCATGTAAGGAAAATATTTAAAATCTGATCTTTTTTTTAAATGAAGAAAGAAAATGTTATTTGTTAAATGTAAAACTTCCCCCAGAATAAAATATCAACAATGTGCTTAAATGAAATTTATATTAAAAGACATATTCTGAAATTTTGAATATTTGAGCAATAAATGTACAAGTTTTTATCAGTGGAAAATGTTATAGACCCTCCCAACCAGAATTTCTTCAGTGGTACCAGTCTATTAAGTCCACAAATGCAACTATAGAAAAATATTATGGTGTACAGTTTAGCAAAAATATACCTTTAGAATTCTACTAAGGGGAAGCATTACCTAATACTGAGTTGTTTATCTCTGTGAAACTAAAACATAATTTATTTAATAAACTTTGTAAACACTACAGTTCCTAACTGGGTATCAAGTTCAGATTTCTCATTAAGAGGAATTTTGCAATAGTAGCTGCTTTCTATGAAGCTTCTTATCTTGAATGTTAGTGATACCTCCTAGATTATTTCTATGTACCAAACATACAGTGGCTTCATGATGAAACACTGTTGGAATATTACTAATGAACTTTACGAATCAGCTTGACAACTTCAAGGTCAATAGAGCCTTAGAATTTGTCTGAATTCTGTGCATGTGGACTTGGTCAATCATTTTTCAACCTTACACATACACCTGATACTGCAAAGGTAAACACGTTTTGAGTAACTGATTGGATGGAGGGAAATGGGGGAGAGAGATGATTACATTTCTAAATCTGGATAAAGAAGATATACAGGGGATCGCATTCAGGAGATTAGAAATGATTGGAATGAGTTTTGTGCTTGATACTGTAACCCCTCTTCCCACCTGTGTTTGCAGCTGCAAATGAGATGGGCAGTCTCCATATACTCCGGATGGATCTCATCTCAAGCATCCATTGATTTTCTCTACTTTTCTACCTCAGGGAAAAATCTGTAAAATTTTACTCAACCCGACATAGGTTTTTTGCAGATTTTGGTAGTTATCACTCCCTGAGACAACCCTCAAACAATGGGACATGGGAATCAGTGCATAAGAGTGGACCTCTTGTCCTTTGTAGGGACAATTCTGAGTTACATTCTAAGTGTTCCTTAGGAGTTTGCCCACAGAACTAACAAGCTCAATGAGGCACCCTTTATTGGATTTTCTTTCTTCCCTACCTTTCTTTCCCTTTTACATCATATCTGCCTCCTGACATCAGCTCCCAATTAAACAACCTTGTCCCAGACTCTGACTTTGGGGAACTCAAATTAAGGCAAGTATTCTAGAAATTGTGATGGGGAACTACATTTTGATTTAAAATTTATGATGCTAGAGGAAGGTAGACCCAACTAAAGTAGTGAAATGAATTTCATGGACCAATTATATTGTTTTCATGGGTTTTTTTTGTTTTTTTTGTTTTTTTTACCATAGCACTTATGAACCACATATTAAGGATGATGAAGTGAAATATTAGTGACAGTAGACACATCATAGACAGGGTTTTAATTCAGCAAGGGAGGTATAGAAGAAGATAAGGACAAAGTGCCAGCAGTAACATGTTTAACCACAAAGCACTTGAGCCCATGAAGAGGTGGATGGTTGATGAAAATGGGAGGGAATTAGGAACTAGGAAACAGTCGTAAGGCAAGCAAAGTGAAAGTAAGATGCAGTCATGAAAAATTAAGGTCACAGAGAAAGGAATTTGTGATAAATTGAATAAATGTAGAGTGGTGACGTTGACAACGAGCTCCAGTATGCAATGCCTGTAGTTGGCTGAAGTAAAAGAGATGATCTCTAGCTGAACAATTGGAGACTTCTGATTAGAATATTAAAAGGTTTTTCAACAATAATGTAGATTTCCTTACTTAATCTCACATTTCCTTTGATTTTCTCTGAAGTTCTAACCTTCATAGGAGCAGATTAGGAAGTTTGAACAGTGCTGAAGTAATATTTTATTTTTTTGACACTGAGTTATCCAAACCCGGGATTCTTTCTTTTCTGTCGTTTCAAGGGCTATTGTTTAGCTCAGTATAGATTCTCAGTAAATGTTCTTTGGAGTTGATGCATAATTCCACGAGTTGAATAACCCTCATACTTATGTCTGCTTTTAATGAACTCCCTGGGTATGTATGAGGGTACACAGCTCCTGCTAAACAAGCATCAAAAAATTTGGAGGCAGACATTGAGAGAAATTTTTAAATCTTTTCTTAATTTTTGATAAAAATTTTCATTTGTATATGTAAATATACCAGGGGGAGGAAAGAGAGAAAAAAGAGAGGAGGGAAAAGGGTGTTTAATATTCGCAAGAAAAAGAAAAAATTTGATTGAGATTCTAGTTACTTTTAGAATGTCTCATTTTTTTCAAGACTGGTTTTCAAGGTGTTAGTTATGTGGCAGTTTAATTCTTAGTTCTTTAAATAACTCATTCTTGGCACAATGATGAATTCTGTTTTTAACATGTCAAATGGTCTTGCCTAATTTATTTTGAAATAATGTCTGCATCTTAACTTTTTGCCATTGGATCTAGTTAAGCACTATTACTATGCTGTACTTTCTCCCCTTTAATCCCTCTTCTTCACATAATAAATGTGAATATCTTGAGAATAAACAGAAAAGAATTCCTTGGTCTATGCTTTTGCCCCTTTTGGCATGATATTTCTTCTCTCTGCCTAGAGGAATTACTACATTGGCTTATTATTCCTATTATAATGTAATACTATATTAAAATCTATAGTGTTTAATTAATATAACATGCTTTGCTAACCATATATTTTCCATAATTATGTATAAGCATCAATGAGTAATAGCGGAATTAGTTTGGAGTCTCTACTTGGCTCAGAAATCTTTTTTATTTTACCCAGTCATAATTTAATGAAATAGAGAAGAGAGATGAAGAGGTTTTTCTATCTCCAAAGTCACAAGTCCTCCTCATCTATTATTTCTAAAATACTAACTACATTCAGGTCTTCAAACATTTCTGCATTGAAGATTTCACAGTAAACGCGTACAAAATAAATTATAAAACCTTAATTTTATTTCTAAGACAATTTTGGGCTTTGCCTTCTGTCAGTATCACTAATTAGTAGTTAATGCATTTAGTGTCTGTTGTCCAAATGAGTCCTATTAGCAAGCAAAAAGGGTTGAGTGGCTTAAGACCAATTAAGACACGAGCCATGGAAACCAAGTTCTGAATAATTAAGTGTTTAGTGCATTCCAAATCTAGAATCTCATTTACTAGCATTGTTTTAAAAACACATTCTAACATATTTTGGATAAATGGATAGTGTCCTGACCTAAACACCTGCTACTCTCTCCAAGTAACCATCAAGGAGCCTGCCCATGCACACAACTTATTATTTATGATCTAATTTTTTAGAATGAAAAATCTGCAAAATTTAAGAAAATATTTTAGAAGAAATATGAATGAAAAATTCTCTTAAGCAAGTTCTGAACCAGCCAGCATTTTTTCCTTATAGCTGTTTTCTCTGTATTCTTCTTTAAGTCTATGAATAACAAATCAATTCATTTGCTGTTATTATAGTCATTTTTCAGTACAGAAAAAGAAATATTTTATAGGAAACTGTCATATTTATGATTATTTTTTAAACTTCATATATTTCCAAGACACTTTTGTCCCATTAGATTGACATTTTTCTAAAAGGAACTTTGATGAGTATCTTTCTCTATACTTTTAAACAATTAGCCCACGAACCCTACTAATGTAAGGATTGCACCTTGCTCTTTGTTTCATGTTTCAGGCATCTAATCCAATACATGTCACAGAAGAATACTAATAATTATTTGTTAAATAAGTAAATATCTGCTTGAGGTAGGCAGAATAATGTTCCCCCTCCCCCAAAATCGAATTCCTAATTCCCCAAAGAGGAATTAATGTTGCATTTGAAATTAAGGTTGCTAATAAACTGACCTTAAAAGAGAAAAATTATTCTGGATTATCTGGGTGGACCCAATGTAATCACAAGGGCCCTTAAAAGTCAAGAAGAGCAGATGAGATGAGAGTTATGCTTTTGAGAAGGACTTGACCCACCATTGCTGGCCTTGAAGACAGAGGGAGGAATGTAGGTAGTCTCTGGAAGCTGAAAAAAGTAAAGTATTGGATTCTCCCCTAAAGTCTTGGGGAAGGAACTCAGCCCTGTTTACATCACAATTTTAGCCAAATAGGATCTATGTTGGACTTCTGACCTACAGAACTATAAGACAGTAAATTTGTGTAATTTTATGTCCATAAATTTTTGTTAATTTGTTATTGCAGCAACAGAAAACCAATAGACTACAATAGAACTTGTTACAACTGAATATCATCCAAACTATCTCTAAATTACATTACTAAACAGCTTCCAGAGAACTTTCTTAGTTTCTTTTATTTTGTATTATTTTATTATTTTATATTTTTCTAGGCGAGGCAACCTTTGGTTGACTTCACAGATTGCAAGTACCTTGTCATCTTACAATCTCTTGTTTTTTTTTTTTTTGTTTTTTTTTTTGTTTTTTTTTTTTTACACCTACAGCACCTGGTCTTCCTAGGTGGTCTCCCATCCAAGTACTAACCAGGCCCGACACTGCTTAGCTTCCGGAATCAGACCGGATCGGGCTTGTTCAGGGTAGCATGGCTGTAGACTATTTTTTAAACTTTCAATTGTCTCGATTGTTTGTATGTTAAATAGGAAAAAGAGACTCTTGTTAATTATTTTGACTTTACAGTTTCTTTACACCTTCTCTTAAGGATATGTTAGCATGGAAGACAGTTAAACATCCAAAAAGAAAGCTCTTTAGGATGAGTTCTTATATCTTAAAGCAAGTTATTCATGATTCAGATAAATCGAATATTAAGTAAAACCATCTGGTTTCATAAAATACGGCAGGAAAAGTATGCCAATTGTAAATCTAAATTCATGCCAATGTGATTTCTTAGATCTCAACCTAATGCTTGTTTTCAATAATCCCTGTTATTGAAAAATCATTAGAGCTTAGAAGAACTCATATAACTGATATCAGCTGTAAGTTATAGATGACTATATTTAATGCATAGATGATGCTCGTACTCCATCTCACTGCTCAGTGAAATAAAAAGTATCTTAAAGCTTTACATGGTTGAGTCTTAACATGAAAGCTTAGTTTTGAAACACAAAGTGAAAATCAGGGAGGCAACTATGGATACTTGCTATGTGTTAAAAATGATATACAGATAATTCTTATTATTCAAGTGATTTAAAAAAACTTACTAAAATGTATTTCTCAACCAGAGGTAGAGGACAACCCTGAGGCAAGATTAAGAGATTATAAATATGGAAACAGCCATTCCTCTTGAACTGAGAGTGGGATTTATTTTGGACCAGAAATTTTTATCAAATAGTTATACTAGCTGAGTCACTGAAATGTTTCAAAGTAAACTGACTCAAAAGTTGAAGTTGATTCCTAGCTGTTTGGTATTAAAGTAGATGTTACCGGGATGTTTGCCCTATTTCCATCAGCCAGGACCTCTTTCTAGGTGGACAGCCCTCAGGATGTGGGAGCCTCTGTACAATGAGTGCATTGGCAGAAGTGCCTAGGAAGTTATATCCCCAGGGTTGGGGCAGTCCTTAACAGTGATTGACAGCTTTTGGAGTTTTTATATCCCAGTTCTTTTGCTGCTGATGAGAACACTTGAGTGTGACTTATATTATCTCTGCAGCTTCCCTGACTTCCCCGAAGATAAACATAGTAGACATACTCTAAGTACAGTATCAGTTGTTGATAGGTAACAGGCTCTCTATAAAAAGCTTAGACTGTTGATAAGACGTTTGTAGTGGTAAATAGAATTATGATCATGCGAATAGGATAGTAGCATGATTTAGCTAATTAATGACTTGATAAAGAATCAAAATGGTACCAACATACAAGATACTGGGATTTTAATACAAATATTCTTTAAAACATACAAAAATATTGAATTTAAATAGTGAAACTAACCTATTTTTATGTGCAATTACTTTAAGATGGCATGGTCTGTTTGAGCTAAATGGTGGTGGAGAGACCTGTGGGGTCCCTGAGATCATTTCCAGTGGTCTGCAAGGTCAAGGTATTTTCATAATACTGACATAATACCGCCTTTTTCACTCTGATTCTCTCATGGGTGTAGAATGGAGTTTCCCAGAGGCAACATGAAGTGTGATATTGCAACAAATTAAATGCAGAAGAAGAATGAGAATCCAGCTGTCTTCTATTAAGCCAGAAATTACAGAGATTTGCAAAAATATAAAACAAGGCCCCTCATGTCTGTATTTTGCTTTTGAAAATATTTTTTATAAAAATGCATCACTTATGTTATCATGTAATGAGTTTATTATTTCTCTTTTAAAAATAATAAGGAAATATCTAAAATTTACTCAGTTTTATTCTTTAAAATGGTAAATATCAATAGACATTATATAAAGAAAAGCTCTTTGGGGTCTACAGTAAAACAAAACAACAATTTTAAATGCCACTGATATAGAGTTAAATTCAAGATTTGAGCCTTTTCATCTTCTTAGAACTTGAAAAGATTAATAAAGATAACCAGGGTGAAGATGAAATTTAAAATATCCTCTCATTTTTCTGGTTTTATTTTGAAAACTTATGTGTGTTCTAGAAAGTTATTTTAAGTATAAGAATTATTATTATTATTTTGGAAATAAGCATGCAGATTTCATAATCTATAGTGAATATTTTGTTTTCCAATGCAGAGACAATATTCTTCTGAATATTTGCATTATCATTATATTAGCAAAAAGTATATTCTTTGACAGAATATGTGAATGTTTTATTGGAACAATCTATATGCACAGCATGTGTGGCACGCTGGCATTATAGGAATGGAACTGTGAAATTTGTAAGTGGCATGTGACTCTGCAAGAATTTAGGAAGAGTTTAAGATTAATATCTAAGAACCAGAAGACTAACCATGGATATTGACATGAGAATTCTGTTATCATCATAAGAACTGTTCTGTGTCATTTCTTTTGGTCACTGCTAATGTCATATAGTGCTCATATTACAACTAGACTGAACTATAGAGCCCTATTCACCATGTAAGACACATCTTAAATACAGGCTTCTAGGTTTGCTAGTTGTAGTAAATACTACTACTACTAATAATAATCATGTAAATACTAACATGTAGCTAATTGAATATTGTATACTATTAAAGTTCATATAAAATCATTGTTTTAAATTTTCTAAAATGGTAAAGTCTCTAACTGTGGAAGCATAAAATCATAATTTCTTTAAGCTCTTTCCTCTTAACCTAATATGAAAGATCTCTAAGAAAAATAATTTTCTAGTCATCTTTAGTAACTGGTTTTAATTTTAATCCAATGAATCCATGTAATAGATGAAAGAATTTAAGATAAAATTTCTCCTGTAATTTATTTTGAAAAGACACAATTTAACATTTATTTACACCCTGTGAGCATCTCTTTTCTCCCATTCCAGGGACAAACGTTTTGCATCTTTGCTGCATCTATATGATGTTAAAGAAAAGAGCAGCATCCATCCAGTTTATGATAAGCTTTCTAACAGAACCTCATGGCTAAGACCTTTTTCCCTCTGTGAATATAATTGGTGGACGAACATATGCTATATGCCTCCATTGGAGGCAGAGAGATCTTAGTTTGAGTTTTGGCACTTTCTCTTCTTTACTTTCAAACTTGTGCAAGTCATTCAGCCCCTTGACAGATTGTTCGTGGAATCTAACGTTTTCATTAGAAGTTTAAAATGCCTCATTTATGCTAGTGTTGCTAGAATTAACTGAGAGATTTTGTAGAACTCCACAAAAGTTCTGGCAGGAAATAAATAATGAAGCATTTTTAGTACACTTATTTGCAACATGAGAATCGTTTTATTACGTCTACCCTGTAAGCTGAAAATATTATTTAACAGTTGAGTTCTATGAGCTAAAATTATTGATGGGCATCATCTCGTACATGGACTGTATAAGGAAACCTCCCTTATTCCTAGATAAGAACTACCCTTAATTTCTAGCCTTATGCATGCAGTTGCCATATCTCATTCTACAGTGGTGTCCAATTAATTCAGTGTCCAGTCTGAAGCTTGACAGTTTTCTGGGATGAAAGAGTATAGAATCAGAAAAATATTTACCTGAAATTTGCTCTGGTGACTCCTAGATTTGTAAACATTGGTCACACTTCTTATAGGACCAAAATGGCTGCATTAGTGCAAAGAGTCATTATTTTAGGTAAAACAACTACAAAAAAAAAAAATATGCTCTCCAACTTCCGGTAATGATTTCTTGGCATATCTTTGTACCACTAGTTCACAGGGCATGGCGTCCCCTTCTTCTACCCTCGTTTCCCAAAGAAATCCTGCTCAAAGATCAGTACGACATTTTTCATGCAGATTTTTCTGATTTCTAACTCCTGTGATCTTAACTCTCACTGCATCACATTGAATCATTTTCTCCTACACAGGGTGTCCATTTGTGATGTGTAACTTTGTATGATAATTACTCTATACTTACCTTATCCCACTGGATGGCAGAATTATGCCTTTTTTATCCTATATCTCCTCTAATGCTGAACATTTGAACATGGTCTCAGATGCTTAATATAGGCACACTGAAATAAATTGAAAATAGTTGAGCACATTATGCCACTGTGATTTCTTAATACTCTTTTAATTCTCTCTTAATAATACATTGTTAGTAAATGTTTGTAAAGTGAATGCAGATATCATCAACTATGATGATTCCATATAGAAATATCTTCCTCTTCGTAAATTTTAAAATAATTAAATCTCAAAAACTTTCTTGAGGATTGAAGAATATTTAAAAACAAAAAAAAAATCCTTTTTTTTCCTCAGAAAGGTTAAATCATCATTCCATTCTACTTTCTACTTTCCATTGCTCCTGTCTCCAAATTAAAAAAAAAAAAAAGAAAGTAGTGGCCTATGGAAATAAAAGAAACAAAATAGTTATGAAACAGATGTATTGGAACAGCAACCATCTTATTGGTTGTTACAATTAATTCTTCACTAGTAATTAGATTTTTTCCTAATTAAAATCCTTTGACAACACAATTCTAGTCCTTATAAAGGTTCTGTTTTCCTAAAGCTTCCTGGAGATTCTGTCCTTGCAGTGCATGGGAGCTCTAATGCCCCATGCCATCAGAAGGATGGATTCATTAACCTTTACATTGATTTGAAGTGTTATTCAAATAAATATTTATACCCTTTTTCCCTGTTGGCTTAATGAAGTCCTTTATCAATAGCACCAAGAGCTTCTCCCCTTGACCTTTGTCACCTGTTCACTCAGAAAATGTTTTATTTACATTGTTAATCTCTTGCTGCCTTAATACGTTTTGGCACAGAACCATATTCATCCTTGATTCAGTAGAACTGTTTTACATTCTTTGGGCTTTTGTGGAGAAGAAAATTTATGTCTTTGGGTTTCATGTTTTAAATTCAGGATTTAGGAATTTCCAGTTTCTGCATATTTGTCTTTTTTTCCCTTTGTCTGACCGTAGAGTATTTCTTGTTATTCTTTTTATGTGATTACTTCAATTTCAGTTTTGACACCAGTATCTTCTAAAAGATACAGTTAGAAGAGGTGTTAGTTAATGCTATGGTGGTATTCATTTTACGGCATATACATGTATCAAGTTAACATGTTGTCCATCTTAATGCTACACAACATTGTATGTCAGTTATCTCAGTAAAGATCAGGGGTCGGGGGAGATACAGTTAGAGTCAGGAAATGTCTTTGTTCTCTTGTCCCCACATCCTATCAATGAATACATTTTTCGTGGAGAAAAAAGAAGTGTTTACTATATGCCTAACATTGTGCTTAGTGCTTTACGGATTATTCTATTTTACTCTCAAAGTATGCTTAGGAAAAAGGCCCTGTTCCATTTTGCAGATGAGGAGGCTGAGACTTACAGATTTATGTAAATTGCTCAGACTCAGACATAGTTAATGGACTGATTGAGCCCAGAATTTAGTTCTGCCTTAGTAGTATGATCTTCAGCAAATTACTTAACCTCTCTGTGCCTCAAATTTTCTCATCAACAAAAGGGAAATCATCATAGTTCCTTTCTGTACTAGTATTGTGAGCGTGGCTGTGGATTAAATTTTATGTAGTAATATAAATATATAATTTTCTTGGAATGTTCCTGGTAAATACTAACTATTATATGTAAATAGCACTTAGTTATACTAAACCGTGTCTTTTCTTGGATGGAAAGGGAAAATGTTATAGGAGAAGAAAGCAGCAAGAAATTTAATAACTCTTCCCCTATGCATGTTTTTCCTACATTTGCAAACATGTCAGACTAAATTTCTTCCTTATTTGCTAAATATAATGAGTATTACAATTCTGTATTGTGTTAAATGTTGCATTCCTTTAGTCCATCTTCCTCCTTGAGATTCAGCTGTCTACTTTAATAGTCATTCTAGTTTTCAGAAGAGTGGAAATATTTGGCTATTACTTTCAGCAAACCGTACACTTTGGTTTTTCTACTAATGTTAATAATGTAAAAATATTGTTTGTTGTTGTTGTTGTTGTTGTGATAAAAGAAAGATAATTTGTAGAAACTTCTGCTAGAAAAACAGTCATCAAAAACTAAGCTGTAGAATGATTTTTCTCCTGTTCTAAATTGTATGTTAAGATTGAGAGCTGGATCAGAAGAAAAGGCATATTACAAAAAGCCTCATTAGAAAAGTTAGAATCGTCTACGGCCATCCCACCCTGAACAAGCCCTGGTTCTTGGAAGGGAGACCACCTAGGAAGACCAGGTGCTGTAGGCATAAAAAATTAAAAAAATAAGGCATCATAAGCTGACAAGGTCCTTGCAATCTGTGAGGTCGACCAAGGGTTGTCTTGTCTAAAAAAAATAAAAAATAATAATAATAAAAAAGTTAGACTCATTTTTTTTGTTGTTCATCTGTATATCATTTCATCAAATGGTCTGAAAGGTCATGACGAATAAGCGGGATCTCTTAATGCTTTTTTATTCCTTGTGTTCCTGAGATACTGGAGAGATAATATCTTGCCATTGATGCTCTTTTTAGGGCCAAAAAGAACCACTTAGAAAAATAATTAATACAGGTACCCAATTCAGAGAACTGAGTAGAATTCCTTCTATGGTTACAAGGGGGCGGCAAATCTCAAAGCCATAAAAGAAAGTAATGTCTGTTGGGGTGAAAACAATTCCAGCAATCCCAGATTACGACCCCTCAAAAAATCAAATCTTGATGACTTGATAGAAAATCCATATAGTTCAATGACTGAAGGTATAAAAAGATTGTATACTCTAGAACCTAGTTTACTTGATGATAATCAATATCTTTTACACTAGTAGACATTTGAATTTTTTTAATTTATTCATTAAATAAATATTTTTAAGTTGAATGTAAAGTAGACATAGGAATACATTTTCAAGGCGAGAGATAAACACACAGTGGAAGAAGTGTAATGAAGGAGCCAGAGAATGGGCTGGGGTGGCGGGGGTGGGGAGGCTGAGTAAAAAGAGAAATGATTAACTCCACCCAGAGGAGAGGGATCAAGTATTATTCTACAGGAGCATCTATTTTTACTGAGATTAAAAGTTAAAGATAGAAGATCCGTGCCAAAGAGAAGCAGGATGATGCTTTTGGAACCTCTTTGATACTATAAAAATTTCAGCCAACAAATTTCAACTGATGGAAGCCAATTCATGCTGGTTAGACTCAGGTCGAGTGTCCAGATCATATCCTGATGAGCATTTTGAATCGAATAGAACTAGATGGAGCTGGTTTGGTCAGTTTGGGTTTGATTTTAAACTACTTGGGTTAAGTTCTATCTAGTTAGATTTTTAAAAACTGAATTTGATCAATCCTACTGTTTTAACTAAGTACTTTGTATGTTAAAGATATTAAGCATTTGTCTATCACATTGCTCACCTGCTTTTTTTTTTTTTAGTTTTCTGTTGAACTTTGACTTCTATTTTTTTTAAATAATAATTTAACTTTATGTGAAATAAAGTAATCTTTTTCCATTGCACTCTTTTTAAATCACTTTAAATATAAGAGATTTTATTAGAATTCATTTCTATACCTTTTACCTTTCTCTACATTTAGCTCCTTAGTATCTTTGGTATCATCAAATAAGTGTCTAAATTGATTATTTAACTAGGTATCTCAGCGGCATTTAGAAATTAATCCATTCCTTTCATACTATTTGTATCACCTTTCCATATGCTAATTAATTACCTGTGATATCTGTGCCTGTTTGCAGAAGAGTCACACCAATACATTTATGTAATCATTATAATTTTACAGAACAACTCCTTGCTCTAGATTTTACTTTCTCTTTTTTATTTTTAGCTATTCTTTCTTTTTTCCATTTTCCAGATCTGCTTTAAAATAATTGTGTTACACTTTTTTCAAAGTGTAAATGATATATTATTAGGGAACTATATCAAGATACAGAATAGTTCCTAAAAACTCCTTTATGCTTCCCCTCTGTGGTCAAACCCTCCCTTCCACCTTTAATTATTGGAAATCACAACTCTGTTTTCCATTTGTACAGTTTTGCCTTTTGCAAATTGTTATACAGATAAAATCATACAGCATGTCGTCTTCTGAATCTGCCTTCCTTCACTTAGCATAAGGCATTTAAAATTCACACATGTTGTTGAATATATCATTAGTCCATTCTTTTTTATAGTTGAGTTGCATTTCATTGAATTGTTGTACCTCATTTGTTTATTGTCCAGTTGAAGGGCATTTGGGAAACTGGATATGATAAAGTATCCATTTTTAATGCCAAATCAGTGTTCTTTTTCTTTTCTTTTTCTTTTCTTGTGTGTGTGTGTGTGTGTGTGTGTGTGTGCTATTAATTGGTAATGGATCCTGAATTTTATCTAATAACTTGAGTAATCATTATCTAATTCTCAACTTGTTGTCTCTTACATAACTAAATTTTAAAACATTAAGCCATTTATTTTCCTGGAAATTTAAAACTTGATTATGATGGATTCTTCTTCTAATGTGCATTTGCTTTACTTTATATTTTGAGTTGATAATATGTACAAACAATTTTTAAAAATTCAAAACTTCACATTGAAAAGTAGTGCTGTCCTTTTCATGTGGTACAGCCACCCTAGTTTCCTCCCTAGAGAACTAGTGTGAACATTATAATGTTTCCAAAGGCTGTTCCTGAATCCCAAACATACATTTGTGATTTCACTCCAGTGGTGGCAAGTATATACTCTCTTCTCAACTGTTTTTTTTTTTTTTCCACTTAATCATGTACCATTAAGTTTATTCTTAACAGTACAAGGAAAGCTCCCTTGTTATTTTTAATTATTATATAGTATTCTATTGTACAGATGTACAATACTTTTTTATAAAAATTTTCAAAGTAGATGCCTCGGTTGTTTCCAATCCTTTTCTATTGCAGATAGTTACAAAAATGAAAAATAAGGTTTGTACCTTATTTCACATAAATGCAAACATATCTACAGGAAAAATACATAAACTGGAATTGCTGGTTAAATAATACATGCTTGCTTATCTAATTTAGCTAAATTTTGCCAAATAGGTTATAAGACAAATGTGAACTCAGGTTGAACATCATTTCATGTGTTGAGTTTTGATATTTTTCTCTTGAATACTCTGTTCATATTGCTTGTCCATTTTCAACTGGACTGGTAGCCTTCTTATTAATTTATACATACTTTATTATGTTAAAGGAAGTTGGTGTTTTTCAACCCTTTTGCCTTCATTCATAGTTTGTTTTCTTTTTTGCCATTTCAAATTTTAAAAAGACTATTTATAGTTTTTTTGTAATTCTCACTTTAAAAATATTAAAATATTTTTTCTCTATTAATTTTATCATTTCATTTTCAAAAACCTAATCTTGAAATAATCTCGAATTTATTTTAGCTAAAGTTATAAAATGGAGTAATCAGATTTATTTTTCTTTATTTCCACATGGTTAGCCAATTATTTCAATATCATTTATTGAATAATACATTTTTTCTCATTGAATTAAAATGCTCCATTTTTCATCTACTAAATGACCGTTTATGTTTTTAAATTTCCTTGAAATTTTAATTGTGTTTATTTATTTCTCTGTCCAATCTTATGCTAACTTGCAACTTTAATAACATTTTATATGATGTTTTAATAACTGGGAGGGCTATGCCCACCACTGCCTGACATATCTCTTCTTTTTAATAATATTCCTGGTTGGTTTGTTTGTTTGTTTTGCTTATCTATTTTTTCACACTACCTTTAAAATTTAATTTTTAACTACTCCTCCAAAATATATGGTCATTTTATGATTTATCCATCTATAATTTTAAGTGAGACAAACTCAATGTTTTCAGGAGACTTTCAACTTTGAGTGCTTGTTACTAAAGGAAAACTATACCATCTGGCACCCATTTCAAATTATAGGCACATATACCAGGATGGTTTTTGAGTACCCTAGAGAGTCTGACTTAAGTGACTTCTACTCTATAGGCAGTGCTATTCATTTTCTATCTCTTCCAACTCAAAATCTTAAAAACAGAAAGTGTTACAATATTTTATAATTCTTTGAATATTTACAGGTGATTTAGCTAAAAAAAAAAAACTATGCCAAGATTCTTTTCCATTTTCTTTGACCATAAACACATTTTTACTAAAATGAATAGCTTTCTCCTACATTGATAGAGAGAAATTATTTTTTATCCAATATTTTAAATATAATTTAAAGAATTCATTCTGGAAATAAAAAAAAATAAAAGAAAAGTAACATATGAAAGTTAAAATGTTACTGCTCCAAAGTCCATATGCCCAGTTCTTCAAAAGGCCAAAACTCGAAACATCAGAGTTTGGAGTAAGGAAAGGTTTTCTAATCAGAGAAGTCACCAGTGGAGAAGATGGAAGCCCTAGTGGTTCCTCAAATCCATCTTAAGAAAGTAGAAATCAGAATTCTTTTATGTCAAGGAAAGTGAGAATGGAAGGGGCTGTTTTTGTAAAACTCAAGCCACAAGCAGAATTCCTCTACTGATTAGCAAGCATGTCTAAATGCAAGACAAAGCAGAAGCTATTAGCCTGAAGGCCCTGAGAACAATATAGGCTTGAACAAGATAGAGTCTGAGAGATCAAGCATTTCACTCTGTTACAAAAACATTTTATCAAAATAAAATATAACTGTGCTGTAAAGGTTAGATCTCATATTTAAAGAATGAAAACACTTGCTTTATACTGTTTAATTTTGTAAAGCATCTTTTGTAAATTTTGATAGGCCATTATGAGGACAATTTAACCTTAGTATAGATGGGACATATTGATGTATTTTGTGGATTTGGGGTTTATGACTTTCCAAAGGGCATGATTCATTCATGAGTAATCTGTAACCTATACTCCTTGTATAGTCATTAGAAAATCCTGCCTTGATGATTTTTCATTGAATATCAAAGTTCTCAAAAGCATACCGTTGGGAATGAGCCTACACAGATGTAGGAGATTCTCCAAAATGACCTAGGAGATCCCTCCTCCTTTCATTTCTCTGGTATTGTGATTTACCAGAGTGTTTTACAGGAAGAGATTAAGGATTCAGGAGAATTACTTAATTTTTAAAAAGACTGCTTTTTTGTGCCTGCCCATTTTTTTGCTTTTCGAGTCAGAGGAATTTTGAAGTTTAAAATACCGAGATACTTTGTAGCCTCAATAGTAAAATATTTATACTTTGATATTGAGTGAAATTTTCCAAATTGTATGATCTTTGAATACAAATTTGATTTACATTTACTTTTCAAAGCTTTTACTTCTTTGTGATGAACATCCCCTGACTCTGTACTCCACACACCCTGTCTGTTTGTTCAGCTTGGGCTCCTCCCCTGCCCTGAGTCTTAGCCTTTCTTGGAAACAGGAAAGAAAGTCAGAGTGAGCCCTTGCACCCCAGCCCCTGGTAGAATGTGCACTTTATTCCTCTGCACTAGTAAGATTGTGAAGTCTTATAAGAAATCTTGCTTTTAAGAGTCCTTTTATTTTTTTGTTTGTTTGCTTTTTAAAAGCCTCTCATACATAAGTGGGAGTGAATAGGTAAATAACATTGATTTCTTTCAAAGAAGGGTGTTATGTAAATGCTGCCTCCTAGAATTGCATTTCCATTTCCTGCATTGATCTCATCTTAAAGCCTTGAAGTCAATCCTATTTTTTATGTATTGCTGTTTTAACAGAAATTCCATGTTACAAAATGAAAGTGACTGACCAAAGACGTTGAAATGATGCTTAAAAGCCTTATCTATCATCTTTGGAGTTTCAGGATGTCATTTAAGAAAAAAAAAAAAAGGTTAAAACAAATGGTTGTGTACTTTAGCTGACATTATTCAAATAGATTCGCAGTGTTTTTTGGTTGTTTTTTCCCCTTTTTCCTTAGAAAATCCATTTTTGGAAGATGACTTTGAAGTGGGCCAATCTATAAACAATAGATTTTACTGTTTATCATTAAGAGTGGAGGATTTTCCTACCTTAGAGATAGCACATTTGAGCCCATCAATTAAGTGGCTAGAACTCTCCTCTAGTCCAAAACTCCATCTATTCAGCTGGGAGAACCAAGATAGTACCTCCTCTCCTAAGACATCATGGTAAGGTCCAGTAAAAGTTTGTTTGTGGATATCCCAGTAGAGACTTCCATTAACAAAGCAGTCACAGATATGTCAATGAATTTTGCATTTATATCACAATATCATGGGCATATAAATAAAAAACTTAAATTAACACTAGCATATAATGATTATTCCTACACTTAATCCTTACTGATTTATTTTTCCCCTAAAATGACCAGATTTTACTTTTTAAATTAAAAAAATGGTAAATCTTACTCTCCAGATGTGTTTTATAGCCTATTGTAGTTTATTAAATATATTCTGTGACAAGAAACATCAATGAGCTCTATCTTTAAATTGTATTTGTTAAAATAAAAAAAAAAAAAAGGTGCGTGGACTAGAATTCATTGTTGTATCAGCATAGTCGTTTACCATGTAATGCTAGATCACTATTACTTCTCTTTTGTACCCTTGGAATTTTTAGTCTAAAAGTAAAAGAGAAAGAGAAAATGGATTTAGATGAATATCCAAACCTTGGCTTCCTGCTTCAGTCCATAGCATTACCGGAGCAAAAGGGGTACATCTGCCTGTGCATATCTAAGTCAGTCAGATATGGATGAGTTTTTCAGCAAAGAAAGTAAGGATTTATTTTAGAGAGCTGCAAGTCCCAGAGACACAGGAGAGCTATCGCTCAAAGGCTTGGCTTCCTGGCTGTCTCAGGAGTCCAGATTATATAGGGAAAAATCAGTAGTCATGGAAATTAAGGGAATTGGGGTTGTGGGTGCAACTGATTGGACAAATGGAAAGGGATGAGGTAATTGATCATTGTGTCTGGTTCTGGATTCAGTCATGGTGCCATCCTATCTGATCCCATGGCCTGGTCCTGTGGCTTAGTGGGATTGTTGTGCCTTGATGGGCCTGGGGCTAAAACTTATCTAAAATCAAGATGTTATCCTTAGTCTAAAGTCCAACCAAAACTTATTATCCTCATAATTATTGACCTGAGACTCAGTTAATCTTATGTCCTAATAATTAAAGGAGCAGGCATACAGAGATGGAAGGAAAAGGGTGGAAAAAGCAAGTCAGTAACAATGCTATCGTCTGGGCAAAACCAGCTTGAATCAGAGATGGAAAAAAAACAAAAAACTATATTAAAGAAATAAAGTTTGTGTGTAGTTACAATAGTTAGAATTATTTTTTTTACAATCTCAATTCCAGTTATCAAAAAATAAATACTCAAACCAAATTGCACTTCGATTTCTAGCAAAGGAGTTCATGTGTGTTTTATTGATTCTCATATTTCATATGAAGTCCTTCCTTTGAAATGTAGGGTCCTTCATGCTTTGGCTTCATACTCTGACACAGAGTTTCATAGCATTGTCATCTACTACCATGTGCATGTATCTTTACTGCTCCAAAAAAAAGAAAATAAAAGAAAAAGAGAGAGAGAGAGAAACAACAGGAATTGAACTCTGAAACCAAACTGCCTGGATCAGAATTACAGCTCTACTACCTTCTAGTTGTAGGAATTTGGGCAAGTGACTTAGCCCCTCTGTGACTCAGCTTTCTCATCTGTATAGTGAGAACAATAATAGCACCTACTGATGCAGGACTGGGCAAATCCCCTCCCCCAAAATGGGAACTCAAGTCCTACACCAAGAGAGAGGGTCTTTGACTATACATAGAAAGCATTCATGTGCACACCAGAGTTAGAGACAATAGGAAAGTTTATTAGAGAAGGAATAATGCTCCACAGCCAGAGACATGGTCTCCTCTCAAAGACAGAGAATGAAGGAGACCTGTAGTGTTTGATGAATTCAATTTAAATCTTTTTTTCCTTTCAGAGGGTGGGTATGCAGCATTAAAGGCACAGGAACATAGTTGTTAGTAATCTCAGCAGG
>NW_006431210.1:4733037-4733822 GCF_000325575.1 Pteropus alecto
TTGCTGATCATCCAGGTTCTTGTGTCTAGTAGCTCACAGCAGACTCTGGATACAACCTGGTTTAGTGTTTAGTCCATTTGTGTAGTTCTCATGTCTCTTTCCTACTTCATAGGATTATTAAGTTAAATGAGGTTATACATGTAAAGCCCTAAACATAGTGCCACCTTCTTGTAAGCACTCAGTATTTTGTATAGTAATAATATTTATCATCATCACGAATAAAAGTCAATATTATTTACCTCCACCTTGCTTTAGCACATTCTAAATTCCGCCATTAAGACTTTTGGAGTGGGAGATAGGTGTTCTTGTTAGCAGCCCTAATTACTTTCTAGACTAGGCAAGACAATTTAACAACACACACACACACACACACACACACACAGCATTTAGGGAAATCACTTGTGCGGAACTATCTATGCTGGAATGTATTCCTTTTACTCAGAAAATATTTATTGTGTCTCTACCATTAACCAGGCACAGTGCAAAGCCCTGGAAATATAGTGGCAAACAAAATAGTTATGGTCCCCGAACTCATAAAGTTTAATATACGGGTAGGAGACAATTGATAATCAAATAACCTCCAAATGGATAATTATACATTTTGATAATTCCATGATGGTAAAGAACAGAATGCAATGAGATGGAGTGAGGTGGACCTATTTTAGCTTCCAGAGCTGACTATTTCATTCAAGACCTGAAATGGACATGGATAGGGGAAGAGTAGGAAGGAGCGGACATTACAAGCAACAGGATCCATGTGCAAATACCTTGAGAAAGGAAAGAGT
>NW_006431210.1:4733833-4734720 GCF_000325575.1 Pteropus alecto
TGAAGGACAGTTGATGCACCTGGAACACAGGGAGCAAGAGAGCAGAGCTACATCATATGGCTGGGGTGGAAGGCTGCATCTGACCACTCAGGACCTCAGCGACCATAAAAGTCAGGGCTGGATTCTAAGTGCATCAGGGACTTGTTAAGCATGGGAGTGACACAGTCCAATATATATCTTTAAAAGATTGTGCTGGTTCATGTGTATAGAAACAGGATAATAGAAAAATGAGTAGAAACAGGGAAACTATTAAAGACTATGCACAGGAGAGAGCTAATGATGGCTAAAGGGGTAGAGGATATGGACATATCCCAAGATTTATTTACATATCGTTAATTACATTACAATTTACATTTTGAAGGGAGAAGAGGCAGGGCCTGGTGAAAGATTGCAAGTTAGTTTTGGGGGAAATTTAGGTATCTGGAATAAAATTTGGATGACTCTCAGATTAATGATGCAAGTAATATTATAGGTGTCACTTAACTTTCTAAATACAAATAGATAGCATTAATATCTATTAAGATAAAAAAGATGCAGAATGCTTTCAAAGTAGCTGAAGAGTCTTATTTACATTTCTGATTGTGAGTCAGTATAGGCATCTGCTAAAGATTAAATAAAACAATCCATATAAAGAACTAGTAAAATACCTGCACATGGCAAGTGCTCAGTAAAAATTTAACTATTTTCTGATAAGATTTAGGTTTGCAGCTTATCTTTGATATCTTTGATATCACTCAAAGAAGAGCCTGTTAACATCAGAGACCCTAGTTCACTGTTTTCACGTGTTTGTTTTATGGTTTGTTAGGGCACTTTGATTTCCTGGCAGAGATGAAAGTGCTTTGTTTCTTGGGAACACAGTTAATAGAAACAACTATCCTTCAGTGTTG
>NW_006431210.1:4734733-4740383 GCF_000325575.1 Pteropus alecto
TGCAATACACGTAGATCAGAAAGAAGTGAAAGAAACGCTAGCCTGAATGTTGATGTTTGAAGACTTTTCTTCGCCTTTCTCTAGACACCTGAGAGCAAGCACTTCTCTCATTTGGTCCAAAGCTGCTTTTTTTGAGCCTCTTGTCTATACCAGGCACTCTGCTAAGCCCTGGATGCTGATGCCAGGTGCTCTTTTGAACCCTCTGTCTGTATGACTGTCTCCAATACGGTATTTCATACTATCTGCAAAGTTTCTCTGAGAAACACTTCCACTGCCACATGGTAGGCAAATTAAATCTTAAATCCCTTAAGGATGCTCTCTTAAATTGAAAAAGAATGACCTGGAGAAACATTTTCTCTTTTAAATGATGTGGGAGTGTATGAGAGGTATTTTAAAAAATCAATTATTTTACTTTATTCTGGTTGACTGAAGAATGATGCAAGAGAAAAGCATAAAGCCTATTAATAAAATTTATTGTCACCTCCAAGGAAGGTAATAAAGTACTATGTGAGGAAGAAATCTCTAGAATAAATAAATAAATCTAAGAAATCTCTAGAAACCAAGAGATTGATGATGATTAAGATGATTGATGATGATGATGATGATGATGATGATGATAGATAGGTAGATGATAGATAGATGATAGATAGATAGATGATAGATGATAGATAGATAGATAGATAGATGGATAGATATAGATATAGATAGATAAATAGATGATAGATGGATGCTACACACATTTTCTCAAGCACTCTTTAGGGTGGCGAGACTGGAGTTATGTTTGTTCTATCAATGGGTGTGTATTAAATGTGTATGCTAAATAGGATTCATTTTTATCAGTACATTTCTGGGAACCCTGATGAACTTAACCTGTGGGCTGTCTGTCTACAATTCTAACTCTTAAGCCAGGATTCTCTGACAATGGGTAAAATGGACCTCAATGAGAAGTTAGGCTCACTTCTAAATGAAGGGCTTGTTTTGGCTTTGAGAAAGTCCTGCATGAATTTGAACATGGCTGCAAATCCAGCTGCAGCTGTGTTCTATCTTACTTCAGAAATGTAGTCTACTTTGAAGTACATAATAAACATAATTTTGGCTCATTACAAATGCAGTTAACTCCAGTTCTCTTTAGCTAGTTGTATCTTCATCCAAGCTGATAATCAGATGAGAATCATAAGCACATTGCATTCTTTAAAGCTTAGTTTAACTAATGTGACTTACGTGCTAGGTCAAAGATGTGTGGTCATTTTTTAGTCCTTCCTAAAGGACTAAAGTAAATCTGGATTCCCATTGAACCCTCAGATGTTGTTGATAGACTGCTCTTATTTAGGTTATTCCTCTTGGCTGTCCTTGAGCTATCTCCAAAGAGGAACATCTTAAAAACATATGATCTGAACCTTGAGTCATGGATGTAAATGAAATTTCAGGCGCAGGACTTTGTAACAATCTGAGTCCACAACTGAAATCATGAGCTTAGGGAGCACTGCCTGTCCCTGAAGAGATCCTTTGACTGCCTTAAAATTCCTAAGTTTAGGGGATTCATCATGTATATAAATGTACCCATGGTTGTATGCCTGGTATGCAGCCACTCTCATGTGATAATGAGTAGGGCACTGAGCAAAAAAAATTTGCTAAAGGAGATGGAGGAAAAAAGAATCTATTCACTTTCTTTCTCACAGGGCTCCCTTTAAAAAGCATGCATGTCATGGTCGCATAACTCTCTGCTTCCCATTTTCAACTTATGAACACTGTTTATTCAAAGCTGCAGGTGTTTGTTGACACGGGCATTTTTAATATTGTTATTACTGGACCCCATCGGATTCCCCAGGCTGCATGTGTGTTGTCATAGAGTGTGTTACTCTACTTTCCTTTTCGATAATTTTACCTGTTGTTTGATGGGGATGAGGAAGGTACAGAAGAAGGCTGATATTTTTCTTTGTCTTTTGCCCAATTGTAAGTGCTTGTCAACAACCCAGGATTTCCTGGGAGAAGAAAAAAGAAGGTAGTTGAGAATGTGAGCTGTTGCAGAGAATGGGAGCCTGTATTCCATAAATTCAAATAAATTCATACTTTATTTGAAAGTACATCAGAGGCAAACTCCATCTCTGTAAACCTCAAGGCTGTGTATTTATTTAAAATGTATCTTTGTATTTTTCTGGTTAACTGCATACATGACAGGCATGATAAAATAGTGCATTTTTTCTTATATAATTGTCATCGTGTAATTGCATATCTCGTTGATTTGTTTAGTAATTAATTTCTGTCTCCCTGTACTAAAGTATCAACTCTATGACATCGAGAATCTTCTCAGTTTTATCCCCTGTTATATCTCCAACCTAAAACTCTATAACTAGTATAATCTTAACCAATGTTTGCTGAATTAATTAATAGATCACTAGTAGTATAGTTAGAGTTTAATTCATGATACATCATTAAGGAGTCAAATAATCTTGAATACCTTCCTTAAAATATCTTGGACTCATCCTTCTCCTCTGTAAACTAAGAGGGAGCCGGGTAAGAGGAGCAACTAGGTAATCTATGAATGTCCTTTGCAATGCTAGCATTCTATGCATTATTAGCAGGAGAGGATGTTGGGCTGATCCATTACTTCACTGATTAATTGAGTCAACAGGAAGTAATAGAGATCTATATAAAATAATTAAATTGCATTTAGCACCTACTATGTGCCAGACTAACTTGAACAAAACACAGTTCCTATGCCCGTCAGTTCTAGAGGGGTAAGAAATGTATCTGAACAAATGGATCATCATGTAACTCTGCATGATAAAAGAGAGAAAAATGACCAGTGCACTATGCAACACTTAGGAAGTCTTCACAGGTAAGATACATAAGCCGGCTCTTGAAGGTTGATTGAGAATTTTCCAGCCTAAGAAGGGGAAAAGTTTGGAAAAGATGATTGCATTTGGAGGGAACATGAAATTATGAAAGGGTGTGTGAGATTGGAGAGTGGGAGAAATTTTCCTAAAATTGGAGCACAGACTATTTGTGGTAAGACAATTTGAGGTGAAACTAGAGAGGCAAGATAAGGGTCAGATGTGATGAAATGTGGATGTTAAAGAGTTTGGATTTTATCTTCTAGGGTATGATAATAATCTAATACAATTCTATCATTTACTCGTAATAAAAACAAAAATCTAAGAAAGTTACAGGACTTGGCTAAGGCCATACATTTCTAAATATCCAAGTTAGAATTTGAATAAAATCTTTGACCCTAAAGTAAATTCTTCTATTGTTCTTCACTCCCATCTAATTTGACTAGTTGCATAAATGATTGTTGCAAATCTGAAGAAAGTCTAAATTCCAGGGGTAAATAGTTCGTGTTGCTTAAAGCTTTGACCAGGCCTTAGGCATAATATGTGTTTCTGAGAAGAGAGTTGTAGAACAGGGGTATAGCTGGGAGAGACCTAACCGAATAGATGAGGCAATGTTTGGTGCACATGAAAATTTTCAGAGTAAACCTGGTTATTCGGCTGGAGAGACATATAAGAAACCTAACTAAGATTTTTAAATTTTATATCTCATTTGGAGATACAGAAAGCAAGAAAGAAAGTGAGAAATTTAGAGAGAAACCAAGAAAGGAAGCAGGAAAGCAAGAAAATGAAAGGAAAAAAGGGAGGGAGGGAAGAAGGAAAGGAAGGAAGGTAAAGAGAGAGAGAAAGGAAGTAGTATTGAGGTTATCCAGAAATCGATTTTGTGTCTTCTCTTATTCTATAGGCAACAAAAATTTCACAACATATACAGAAATGGAACATGAAATATGCTAATACTTGCTTGCTGCTGATATGTTATACTTTTTGTCAAACCATTTAGAAAAATATTTTAAGAAAGTTTAGTTTTTCAGAGCCCCCACTAGCCTATTTAAAACTAAGCAGACCAAACTATCAGAGGATACATATTTTGCAAATACCCATGAAACAGTAGCAAAAATTTATCATGTTTTAGAGCCAAAAGAAATATCAATAAAGTCTAAATGATAGAATTTTTTGAAAAGTCTCCATATGCTATTCACAGTGCAAATAAACTAGTGTGATGGTTAAAAAACAATAACAGAAAATAAATATAAATAAATATAAATATAAATAAGCAGACCAAATGACGTAGAGATGTGAATTGGTGTCTGCATCATAACAAAGTACTGTCAAATAGTAAAAATTGGATAGTTCATTGTCTGAGTCTTTGAAATCATTTGTTAAACACAGGTTCTTGCTCAAACATTGATGATATCTATTTCTGTTTTTTGTTTTTGTTTTTGTTTTTTCCTAATCACATTGGATTGCATGAGCCTTATAGTTGGGGACCCTGTTATTATCTTTTGCAGTAACTTTTTTAACTACTTATCAAATATTTCACAATTTTTTCTTAAGAATTGCCATTTATGAACAATGAGAGCAGCTAATTCCCATTAAGGAAATAATGGTGAATGCCTCTCAACCATCCATAAATGGAGTTAATTTAATGTCAAATTGTGTTCCAAGATAAGAAGGCCACTAAAGAAGTTTGCTAACACAGATGGTTAAAGCTATTCCGATACTATATAAGCCTCTATCTTCCTCCACCAAATCACCAAAATTTCCATACTGTCAGCCTTTTACTTATTTCTAAGTTATCTGAGTGACAGGATATGCTTGACTTTCCCATATTTCAAAATTTCTTTAAATGCAGTTCTTTCATATCCGATGGGTAGTCATACATCTACATTTAATAAATATTTCCTGCAATTTTCTTAGCACATCAAGACAAACTGTGCTAATCCTAACCTACTTAATGCCAGTTGCACATCAAAAAAAAAAATTCTTAGAAGGAAAGACTCTTTTACTTGAAGTGAATTTAAAACTTTCTTTTCCATTTTAAATATTTTATAGCATTAATTTTTCAAAGCAACAAAACAAACGTTCATCAAGTGAAACTAAGCATGACCCCCCTCAGATGGATACATCTGTTGCTTTCCTGCTGTGTCCTTGAATAATTCATTTTAATACATTTAAAGTATACAGTTCATTAAAATGAGCTACACTCGTTTACATATAAAATTTACATTGATGGAAACAAAAATAAAAGCTGTTAGAAAGCTGACCCTGGAATTTTGTTACTCTCTGTGATTTATATAACTAGCTGTCTCTGTTCTTTTGTTTCTATAAGGAAAGCGTAGAATCATCTTCATACCCATGGGCCCAGAGGAAGGTTTAGTTATATCAGCAAATCTGTGGAAAATGTTAGAATACGCTAATACCTTTTCCCCACGGGCCTGTGTTTCTCGTGAACACTTTTAGCAAGATTTGTAGTCACTGCTTGTCCGTTTTAGCTTTCTCCGCTCACATCACATAATAGCTGTACCAGGTATACTGAATGTCATCTAGGAATCAAAGCCAACTCAGGGAATACTAATCAGTTTTAACTTCTTGAAAATTAATCAATGTGAGCTCATCTTATGCAGTGCAAGAAAAAAAAACTTCAGTTTTATTCGCTCGCTATCCTTTTGAACTCTGTTAACCGATGATCTGAATGGTTTTGGAGGAAGGATAATATTTTTCACCATTACAGCATTTTCTCCCTCCGCCATGCCTATGGTAATGTCTTAAGCCTAGAAATGTTAAGATGTGAATAGAAAAGGAAAGACAGGAAGAGAGAG
>NW_006431210.1:4740439-4743759 GCF_000325575.1 Pteropus alecto
TAATGAAAATAAAAACCTGTTTTTCTGTAAGTGTGGCAAATAAAGTTTCAATGACCTAAAATCTAAAGACTAAAGTAATTTACATGATATGTTCTACAAAAAAATTTATCACAATATTTGGCAATCTTCATTATTCTACTTGAAAAAGTCTCTATGTCATAAGATTATAAGAGCTCAAGGATCATATACAAGATCTATATACTACAAGGCATATTTTTACATTGGTAACTAAACATAATGATACAATTTTAAAACTCTGTAATATTATTTTCTGAGGAGCCAGAACAATTTGTTTACATTTAATACTACCTTTTTTTTTTTTTTAGAAAAAGTTAGGTTAAAATGTAAAAAACAAAACAAACTCCCTCCAAATTGTTTTAATGATGACTAGTTAACACTTTGTAGAAATTGCACTTTGAGAACATATAGTTTTTTTCCTATATCACAATATTTTGATCTATTATAGGGTTTTTCAAACTTTCCAAGTCCATGGGACACTTTTGTCAGGAGAAAAATGCCCTTAATCTCCCTACCTAATATCTCCCCGTTTACTCTCTCACTTATTCCCTTCTCCCCCCAACCCTCACTGTCACACGACAATAACTGGAATAAAGAAATAAATGGGACATTATAGTCTTGCTATTGAAAAATAGTATAAACTAGTAAGTATGCTAATGAAGCGAGTTTGACATTATTTATTTAAAGCCAAGTCATAAGCCAAAGCTTTAATGTCTCTTACATTAAAACAGCAACGGAAGTCAGTGCCCAAATCACCTGAAGACCCCACTGTGGCTACCTTGTGTTACATATACACCCTGAAGGACTGTTGCTCTTAATCTCAGCTTCTTGGTTTGTTAAGAAAAACACCATGTAGTCACATCTAAACATTTTAATTGTTCTTTCTTTCTCATGTATAAGATGTATTTCTCTCTGCCATAAGAGGAAAACATGTGCTGGCACAAATTCCTCTTAGTTTGTTTCCATGACACACAACGGTGTGTTAATTCATGCCACTATAACACATTATCTTAGATGAGGCAGTGTTGACAACAGACATTTGTTTCTCACAGTTCCATGGGCTGAGAAGTCAGAGATCTGCATGCCAGCATGGCCAGGTTCTGGCGTGGTTTACACACGCTGCCTTCTCATTATATCCTCGCCGGTGGAGAGCAGAGAGAAGAGAAATCTTCCTGTGTCTTTTCTTACAAGAACACTAATCTCATCAGAGGGTACCATTCTCATGACTTAATTACTCTCCAAAGGCCCTACCTCCCAATACAATCACACTGGGGATTAGTTTCAACATACGAATTTTGAGGGGACATAAACATGCAGTCTATAATATATGACCTTCTAGGAATTCCTGCTATTTTTTTTTTTTTCATGTCTTGAAAAACATAAAAGGAAACAGCCTAGGCCTTAAACTCAGTCCAGCCTGCATTCAAATTCTACATCTTCTCTTTACCAGCTTTATTACCTATAAAATCAGGTCATTCATACCTACCTTTTTTGAGTTCTTGTGAGGATTAGAGCACATATTTGTATTTGATAAATGGAAGCAGCTTTGACCTTCATTGACTTTTAAAGTTAAGCTGTCTGCACTTTTCAAGGTCTCTGTCCTTTTCTATCTTCAAAACTTCCAAACTCTCATTTGATTTCAAACAAGATGATACACACTTGGAGACTATAGAGAACCATATGTAGTTCAAATCATTATCATCATGAATGTTTAGATCTGGAAGATTTGATTGTCTTTTTCTGGGTTCTTTCTATAATCACACTCTTGCTCAACTATTATAACCTCAGAAGAAGCCTAGATGTAAGCCAGGAGCCATTAGGAAACAGCTAATCAGGCATTAGCACAAGATTCTATGTTATGGGCTCTTTGTTCACCTACTGCTATTTATTTGACTTGGTAATGGTCAAGTCTATGTCACCAACCACACATTTTCCTCCATGATTCTTTAGGGATTATTTCTGGTTGGTTGGTTTGTTCAGTTTCTTTTATTGCTATTCTCATATTACATTAGCAGCAAAGCTGTCTTTTAGCCAGAGTATTGGGTAAATACTCAGTTGTGTACCGATATTCCAGTTCTCATGGTAAGAAGAAAATTATGTACAATTCTTTGATTACTTTGATAATGGAATTTCAAAAGTTCTGGACTAGCACAATACTTACCTAAATATAACGTATTGCCATTATAAAATGCATTTTCCAAAGACAAATACTATTATTCGCCCACATGTCAATGAAATCAAGCAATTGTTGAATTACTTGATTTAATACCCCTAATCAATTTGTTTGTGCCCTATTTATAGCATGCTAATTATTTTACTTGTAATCATGCCCTGCATGTCAATTTCTGAGTTAGAAGTGAGGCTGGCTATGGACCCAAAGTAACAGAGAAGCAAGCAGCTGATCTGCAGCTTAGAAAAGTTAGGGCAGTTAGATGTCACAGAAAATGAAACTAGCATTAAGTGAGCTTTCACCCTTTACAAAGAGAAACTGTTTATATTAATGCATGTTATCTTTATCATAAGGCACTTTTTTCCTTTAAAACCCAGCACTGTGAATGATAGGTACTAAAAACACAGACACTTGTGGTTGAAGGGAGGGAGTTAAATGAGGTAGGATAATGGTAGACTTTCTGGAAATATGATGAAGGGTTTTATCTGAAAGCCCTGGTATTATAGCTCTATCATGTGATCCACTTGATTCTCACAATTCCTTGAGATAGAAAATATCAATATCCTTGCTGTATAGAAGAAGAACATGAGGCTCAGAGAAAGGAAGTGACATATCCAAGACCCTGCTAAGTGCTTTTCCTCTTCTCTAGGTACATGGAATCTGGAAATTCAGGTTCCAAGTCGACTCTGCTGTTTTCTGTCTTGGGACTTGAGCAAACAGTATATTCATCTGTATAATGCATGATAATATCCCACTACTGTGCCTATATTTCCTGTTTTTTGTTGTTATTTGTTGATGTTTTTAGATTGAAATTAGATGATGACTATAAAGATGCTTCACACAAAAAAAAACTCAAAAATCTGAATAAATATAAAACACTACCTTTGGCAGCATAGCATAGCCTACCCCATCCACCTTTCGCCGTAGCGTTATGAATGGTTTCTATTGAAAGGAAGTCTGTGGGCAAAACAATGTTGGAATTGAATGCTGCAATTGATAGGTGCATCCATCATATTAATATAGTCTTTACAGTTTGCAAACCGATTGGCTGTAGTGTTTCTTAGAATAGAGCTAGAAAATATATTTCATCAATATTTTGATACGATTTCATATATATATGAATATATACATA
>NW_006431210.1:4743790-4767095 GCF_000325575.1 Pteropus alecto
AGCTACAAAAAATTGCAAGTAAAGAACAAAGAACATTTTAAAAACAACCGAAAGTAAGTTGCTGACATAATATAGTCTCAAGAAATGGTAATTATTGGGAGCATCTGAGATTTTGCTTCCCGGCATATATTATCAATATGGCTCAAATAAACTCATAAAAATTCTCTAAAAAAATTTTTTAAATTTAAAATTTAAAAACAGAAATGGTAAATATTAAAAGGATTATCAAATGAGTAATTACTATTAAGAGTAGAATCACATTTAACTTGTCAATATTTGTATGCATAAAGAGTAGATAGCAAGTTATTTTATTCTTAGATGTATAATTTTCTTTTAAACTACTTCTGATTTTGAATAGAAGCAAGCAGGAATCTTTAGAGAACACCAAATCTAAAACCATCATGACAGATAATGAAATTTATGCCTGGTTAATTTATTTGCCCTGGACCATGAGATTGTTTGTAATTATGTTAGACTTGAGTAAAATTGGTCTTTTTACCACTGCTTAAAAAAAAGAAGATACATTCTTCATTTCCTTTCTATTCTAAGAGGGTGAGGCATATTCATGTTTGATGAAAAGAACATTCTGACAGAAAAGATACATACATACAATGGCTTCGACCTGGAAGCCACTGGTTCGGAATCTATTTTTGACTTGATTAGGTAAATTAACAGAGGAAAACAGGTTCACAAAACAGGCCTGAATCATTTATAATTACTTACACAGTACATAGACTTACATTCTATTTTGGTTGATGTTGTTGAATACATGCCAAGTAATTCAAAGGCAACCCAGAACTCGGTAAATGGTAAAAGAGAAGCCTGAATGTGTTTTAAGATTGATCAAAGAAACTCTACAAATTAGCTAAACCATATGCCAATAATTGAGATTCAACTCTATTGTTCTATTACTCTTATGAAATAGTGAAACCTATTATACAAAGGCTGCACTTCTAATCCTCTGTTTTAAAAATGCTCCCTTTTCTTGCTGTTTCTTTCTAGAAACTAGAGATAGGCCACTTCTTCATGGAAAGTCTTTATTTCTGATTTCTTCCCTGCCAAAAATCTAATTTGTTCATTTTCAAAGCATGGAACGAAACCTCAGTTTGCAATATGACCTAAGAAGTGAAAAACAGATCTGTGATGTTTTCCTTCTAACATATAAATGAAGATGCCAGTTACTTTAATTAGTCTATTTAATAACATACTTTACTACAGTGTATCATGCTTTCTTGCCAAAGACCTGTGTGTGTGTGTGTGTGTGTGTGTGTGTGTGTGTGTGTGTGTAAGCAGTGTTTGTGGACAAAATCTATTGAAACTTCCAGGGATATCTACTGAATAAGTTTAATTCTGTATTCTGAAACTACTTGTAATGTTAATTTTTTTGTTTGTTTGTTTATCTGTTCTGTGATTGGATTTTTGGATTTCTAAGTACATTAAAAAAAGGACAAATATAAAAAGATTATTATTCCCCTATGTGTATTCAAAATTGGCTGAAAATTCTCTTTTACTCTAACTGCCTTCTAATATGTTTTCAGCATTGATTTGTCTTAAAAATGTATAAGGAGTAAGAATTACTTTGAGAAGTAGCCCGTTCTTTCTCATTCCAGAACATAATAGATTTTTAAAAACCAAAGCTTTGATCCATGAGCGATATATCTCTTCTCAAGCAGAGAAATGGAAACCCACAGGAAGAATCAGAGCTCCCCCCGCCCAAATAAAAAGAACCGAGGGAAAGAAATATCTTCATATTTTAAAACAGCGGAGTTCATTTTCTCAACCACTCATTTATTTCCTGTCATTTTGATAGCACCTTGTCACTGTGCAAGTGTTTCAAGCCAGGCAAATGACTAAATGCTTCATCTACATTCTCTCCTCTTGTTAATTTAAGTCAATGAAAAAGAACATAGCGACAGGTAGTCTTTTGTGAAAGCTAATCCAAAAGTCACACACAATACTGTGCTTTAAAATGTATGCTATTTTGTGGAAGAGTTACTCTGTAAATTTAGAATTATTTTGCACATCTATACCAACTGGTAAAGTTTTGATGAATGATGAAGGAAGCTGGCTCGATTTTTAAACTTGCTTGGGTAATTCTCACACTCAGTCAAAGACTTAATACAGAATCCACAAGTAAATGTGAAATTCTATGGAGCAAGGAAGACTAGAGAAATTATGATTGCTTTAGTTCCTTCAACATGTCTGTTTGTAGAATCCAACCTAATACATCATGGATAATTAATAATTATTATAAGATAATGTCAGATTTCTGAACCATGGTGTATTCTCTCTTGCTTTATTTAGAAGCACCATGAATTCTATTTCTTTTAGCACCTAGTGATTATTCTACCTTGAGTCCTGAATATTGATCAGGAGCTATGCTTTCTAATCCTATTGCTTTTCACAAATTAAGTATTTGCGGTTTGCTTTTTCAAAAAAGATTTGGATTCATTTGCAATGAAATGGAAGTGGATTTGTTTTTGCCAATTTATTAATATGAGTCCTGAACATCTGTATTCACTTGCAGATGTCAAAATTCATCAATTTTTACTATATGCATTATTAAGCTGTAAATTGGCTGTGTGTGTGAAAATATATGCTTTAATTTGCAAATGGGCAATTAAGCAGGAAAACCCTTTAGAAGCAGAGAAACAAACGATGTCTTACTTTCTCAAGAAGACAGTGTTATAAGTGTCCAAAGTGGGGTGGAACTATGAGCATCTGTAGTAAAATAGTAAAAACATAAAACTGTTAGCATCAAAATTGCTTTTTTCATATTGCAGCACTGCTTCATTAAGGCACTGTGTTTTTCAACTCTGCCTAAATCTAGCCTCTAAGCTTTCCCAAATCCTTTTCTGAATAAAGCAGAGATCCTCATATATCAATAAACAAAATTAAATAAAATATTTTATATGATCTCTTCCAGATATAAAATTTTATCGAAGGGTGATTTTGCAACGTGTATCAAAATTTAAAAGTTTTATACTCTATCGACCTTGCAATTCTATACGTATGGCTTTGTCCCACAGAAATAATAGCATCTGTACATACAGATATCTGTACAAAGATATCCATTGCAGCATTGTTAGTAATATTAAAAAAAACTCAAATGTCTCTCAATAAGAAAGTAAGTTTTTTAAATGATTTTTTAAAACTTAAAATGTGCAGCGGAGTACATGCAGATATAAACAATGTGATGACTTGCAAAGATGTTCTATATCATACCGTTATGTAAAACAAGCAGGTTGTGGCTCGCTAGATGTAACCCAATGCCACTGTAGAAGTAAAATACTATGTGAAAGTGTGTGTAGGTATATAATATCTAAATATATGGGTTTTAGCAACGGGAAAAGTAACGTTTTCCCATTTTCAAATTCAAATTCTTTTCTACCTCTCCCTTAGAGCTTAATTCCAAAGTTTAGTTTTGGATTATGCAAAACCAGATGCAATTTTTCAACCTATTGTCACCAAAATTTGAGTCAAAGCTGTTTTGAGATTGATCACAGAAACTCTACAAATTATATAAGCCCACATACCACATTCATTTTATTTTTAAATATGAGTAGATCTGTCGTTCAGACATCAATTTACTATAGAGTGTAGGAATCAAAGGTTTGTGTCGCTTAACTCTCATTTTCCTTTAAAGCAAAATTAACAGGTCACCATTTGATTATCACCAACCACACTTCAGGATCTCATGCTCGTTGGGGCTATTTTTATTGTTCATTCCTTTTGTCAGCTCTGTCAGCAGATAATATTCATATTTTAATACCCCAGGGGCTGAGCATCAAAGCCCCATAACTTCTTCATCTTTTCTCCTTCCTGCCACTTGCTCACTGACCTTTTACAAATTTAATTATTTATACCCAATTTGGCTTTGTCTCTCTTTCTTTTTGCCTGCTAATGTATCAAATGTAGAATTGATATTGTCAACCACGCAATGGAATATGCTCCAGGAAATCTCTCGCCTTCTAAAGCCAAGTGACAAATGAAAAGGAAAATGCCAAAGGATTTTGCAATTTGAAACACAGAGTGATAAAATAAGAATGCATTGCTGAAGTTATGGTGTAACACATCCATTTCCCCCCTTCAGGGAATAATTTGACATAATACCTGGAGCAGATCTTCTGATTAGCTATTCAGTAGAGCACTCAAACATAAGACTGATCTCCTAATCCCACATCATATAGTGTGGGTTAAATAGGTTAATGTCTGATTGACCCTACTTGTCATAAGACATCACAGGGTGGCTCATCCTATTACCTGTTTAACTATCACTTAGGCCTGTTCTATTATTTTAAGAAGAATTAAATTATTAAGGGATAAAAGAATAAGAAAAGCCTAAGAAATGGGAGGGAGCAGTACATTGGATAACAAGGTTTGAAAAGCATTTTGATGACAATAGCAATTCTGATATTTTAATGAAGTTAAAACTATTAAAAAGAGTATTTTAAGAATTTCTGCTGAATTCTCTTCAATTGAGGACATTAATTAAATGGTCAATGAGGAAACATTAATCTCAAATGTGATTTGTTAAAGTGACAGAAAAAAACTAATTGTGGATTTTTCTTATTTTTCCTTAACTGTGGAATGATCCAAAGATCTAGTTAGTACTGATTTGCTTTTATTTTCTAACATTCAATGGAGAAGACAAAATAAACTTAAGGGCCACAATATAGGAATTGGTCACTATCTCATACTTTGAAAGTTAAATAGAATATTGAAAGAAAGAAAAAAAGCAAGGGAAGGGGAAGAGAGACAGAGAGAGAGAGAGAGAGAGAGAGAGAGAGAGAGAGAGAGAGAATGTGTAATTGAAAGAAAGAAAAAAAGCAAGGGAAGGGGAAGAGAGACAGAGAGAGAGAGAGAGAGAGAGAGAGAGAGAGAGAGAGAGAGATACCAAACTTTGTTGGTGGACCAATGAAATAAATGAGGAATTTACCTAAAAATCTTTTCTTAAAAATACAGTTAATGTTCAGAAATTAACTAGCTTTATTTTATTATAATAATTTTGGGTCACGGGAGGTATAAGACAAACTATCTTTTATCATGATTTTTTTTCTTGTTTTCTATACAAATAATATGACGTTAGCACTGACATATCAGAAGTATTTAAATTTCCTTTTCTACACCCTAACTTTAATGATTTTTTCCTCTTATTTCCCCCAAATTGGAAATGTTCAGAGGAATCAGTGTTTAAAGGGTAGGTAAAACAATATTAAATGTACATTGTTTTGGAAAGTATTAATGACAACACATATTTAAATTCTTTTTTAAAATGTGGGTGTGGTTCTTTGATATTAGAGAATTTTATTTTTGTTATTTTATTGTCCTTATTGTATAATAATAATATCTTTCAAAGATATCTAGGCGTTAAATTTGTTTATTCATCCACGTTTACACTATATGTGTATGTACGTTATATCAACTTAGCATTTGCACGTGTGTATGTGCACATAAATTTTTATTCTAGGATAGGATGATAAATTGTTGATTCATTACTAATAATATGGGTCTTTAACTATGCCAATACTTCCAGCCAATTATCACGACTAAAGTTAAAAGTTTATCCCATATTTGATTGATTATGTTTTTTGTTTGTTTTAAAATAAAAGGCAACAGGGAGGCAGCTCAGGTCAGAGCTCACATCTTTTGTTCTTCCCAGGGTATGCCTATTTTCTCACAGATTTTTTTAGGAATTGAGAGAGAGCGACTACTTTCTGGACAGTCCTTTTTAAGGTTTGATCACTATGTTGATTAATACAATGGACTGATGTTCCCTGTGAAGACCGTGATGTTAGGCTGAAATGCTTTCTAGAAAATGAAGAAAAGAACTTTCAACTCAGGAATTTTGGAGGGAGAAAAAGGTACATAAGAAACATCTGTGTGAAATAAAGATTCCATTACTGCTACCATCCACATCTAGATTCTTAAGTTTTTCTTCCATAGGTTAGACATTTTCAAATTGTTTTATTTCATTTTACTATAGTATTGACATAGTGCATTAAGAAATTTACCTGTATTTTTTATCCAAGAAACATCTTATTAGATTTTTTTTAAACTAGAGTCAAATAGGCCATTATGGTTAGTGATGTAAAGAAATAGCAGAATTACTGGATTATAGTGTACTCTTATTTAATAGAAGTAATTCTTTTCATCTTGATAACTGTATTTCTTTATGAAGACAGTAATATTGATTTGGGTGGATAAGAACAAGACATGATGAAGAATGTCTAATTAGAGATAGGTGACCTCTTTAGCTTCTAATGTGCTCTGTATCTCCAGTTATGTATTTTTTAATTCTTACCTAAAATTAACTTATTCTGGGCTTCCTTTGCATAGTCCATAGAGTATTAAATACTTATATGTCAAGGCAAGTTATTTCTATTTAAGTGAATGGTCGAAATATTTAAAATACCTTATAGCTGTTTTGTATTTCACAAGTTTCAGGTGACATTTCGAACATACATATATAAGCACACATATAAACAGATATCCGTACATGCACATATGTGTAAGAAAATAATAAGGATTACAGTAAACAAGTTAACATTTCTCTTACCATTTTTGAGAGCTTTGTTCTTCCCAAATAACAAATTTATGATGTAATGAGTCTTATTTTTGGAAAATTTTGATTTTTATAACATGTTAATTATTTTAAAAAGCAATAGAAAATACAACTGAGTAAAAAAAACAAATTCTCCCTATAGAAATTACTTATTTTTTGGTGTATGTATATTTTTTCAAACTAATTTACCTGATAATGAATATTTTTTCCATGTACACACATATATATGATAGATTGTTCTAGTACCATTTCCTTGAGGTTAGAATATCATAAACTTCTTTACATGTGTATACATAGTCTCAACAGTTTCATTTGCTATAATACTTAACGAATTCCTGCTTATTGGACATGAATAGTGTTTCCAGTTTTTAATAATATGAATAATGATATGTTGAACATACTTGTAGCTCTACCTTTATATGGCCCTCAATTCTTTGCTTAGAATAAATTTAGTAAAGTCATTCTTTAATTTTAATATCTTTTATGGGTCATCATAGATACCTAGCTCAAAATATGGTAAATATTTTACAACCAACTCTGGAAAACTTTATTCATGTTATTAAAAATAATATTTTCAAAAGATTCTTGGCATATAGCCAAAAATAAAGGAATCAGGACGTCTTTCTAGAAAGTATTGATCCCTCAGGAAACCATGTTCTGCTTTACAGAGATCAAAATTGTTATCTCATTTTCTATCTTTTGCAGAGCAGTTTCTGGTGAACCAAAAGACCTTAGAAATAACTAATATTAGTTTAGGAAAACAGATATTTAACACACAGCTGTCTGTTACGTGTTCCTCCTTACAGAAGATAAAGTCTTAGGATTATTATTTCCTTGAAAAATGCAAAAGTTGTTTTAGAAAAATAGGCCTTCCTAGTTGCCAGTTTAAAATGAAAGCAAGGGGAACTTAGGGCCTTGGAAATGAGGCCCTAATATTATACTTTTAAGACTTTTTAACATTAAAAATTTAAAGATTCTCTTTCATTTACATAATTCTCACTGTAAGAAATTAAAATATTCTGAAGTATATTGAATAAAATATATGTCCAAACATTTTTCTTTGCCAAATTAAGCACATATAGATTTGAACTGTAAATGGAAATATAAATATTTTTGGCAACTTGATTTTTGATTGATAATATGTAATATAGATCCAACTCATTCTTTTAAATGGTTTCATAGTATTCAGTTGCATGGATATACCATAGTTTACTTGATCATTTTCCTACCTTTACTATAATGAAAGTAATTAAAATTTATATTTTAAGAACATTCATTTATTGAGGGCTTAAGTTCTTCATATCTATGATCTCATTTAAATCCTGTAACAACTCTAGAAGGAGGAAACAATAATTCAGAGAAAATCTTTACATACACACAATGACATTTTTCTTTTCTATTTTGGTCACTGGAACTGCAAGACCATAGAATAAATACATTCATTTAAAAGTTAGATCATGCTGACTTGTCCCTCCAATTTACAGAAAAATTAAAACTGTAATATTTAGTTTCAGAGAAGGTCACTGTTTTACAAATGAGCATAGAGAAGAATTTTTCAGGGTCTTTTCATCATTAGAAATTTCTTCCAAAAGAACCCTTTATCTTTGATGCTTCCCAAATGAACCAGAATGCAACAGCTTCCTGGCAATGGTTGCACTTGAGAGTATTGGTCAGGAATAAAAGCTCTTTATCTTTTATTCATCACTCTTACATTCCACATGCTCCCAGTGAATATATTTTCTAAAAGATTTTGAAAGAATCTCTCTGTGAGAACTGATGTTCAGAAAAAGACATCGCAAGCAGTAGTGTACCAACAGCTATCGTCGTGACATGAAAGATTGTCCAAGCACAATTGGTTAAACATCTGTTCATCTTCATTTCCTGTCTCCCTAGAACTTTTCTGGTAGGCCTGCTGTCTCATCTTCAACTGCAGCGCAAGCTAAGAGCAGTCTAATTATCATATCACTTTGCTCTAGATGCAAGAACAAGCATCAACCCTGGTCATATGAGATGATTTCTAGGGTCCTAAGCCTCCTATCTGCACTCTGTTTCTCATACACACCCAAACCGTGAGGTCATCCACTTCAGCCATCCTGCAACAACTATTATTTGCAGTCTTCTCTTTTACAACTTTAAACACTTAAAGCCATAATCATATCTCCTTTTCCTTCCCCATAGCCTCCACATTTCTCCTTAGGAACAATACACTATAATGTTACAGTGATGTTTGGTTGGAAGTTGAAGGCAAATTATTTAACTCCTCTAAGCCTCATTTTGTTCTTTGTTATAATAGGGTTAAAATAAAAATTAAAAATGAAGTCTTGTGAGGTTTAAATTAGATAGTGTATTAGCTATTTCTATAACTGTTATTTTCCCCCCTGCCATAACTCAAAATTTTAGCCACATCATAGTCCAGAGTTGTCTGAATTTAGGGTATGTGGATTCTAAACCATGCCCACATTCAGGAACCCAGGCTTCTTCCATTAGATGACTTGACCATTTTTAGGACCTCTGAGTTCTCCACTGGATCCTCTTTTTTCCAGTTAGCAGGCAGGAAGCATGAAAGCATGAAAGATTACCTGAGTAGCAAACTCAAAAGGCAAATATATCCCTCCCACATTTCATTGGCCAGAACACTATCATATGACATAACCCCCAGAAGAACAGAGAAATGTAATCTGTTTGTACGCCCAGGAGAAAGAGAACACAGATGTTGGTGAACATTTCAGCAAGCCTCTGCTGTGATTATCATTTGGATATAAAATCAACACATTTTTGTTAATTGGCACAACTTCTAAGCATTCCTTTGACAGTGTTGCTTTGTTGAAATTTAACACAGCTAAGCTCAGAAATCAAAGGTTTTTGCAGTGATTGGAAACAATTCCATACAAAGATATTATTACAAATGCTCATAATTTATAGTTCTTTTCATTTTTTCCAAAAAAAAAATATAAACCTTTAAAATATAGTCATTCCCATACCAAAAAACTTTTAATTGGTGTGGAGCAAATACGTCATGTTCGGTTCCAATTGGCAACTAAATAGATTTTTAAAAATGGATAAAAGGAAAATGAAGCAAATATAAAATATATCTTATTAGTTATCTCTTTTATTACTCTTTATTTTTTAAATTAAATGTGTTACATTTTTTAATTTTTAAAAGGCTTATTTTGAAAGATGCAAATTTAATTCAATAATTGTGTGTTCTTTTAAATTTTTGTTACTTCTGATTGAATCTGAAAGTAGAAGTTAGCATGCATTCAGGAAAGAAATCTCCAGAAGCAAGTAATGCTTTTCATTATCATACTTAACATAAATATATATACATTTTTAAATATATATATAGGTTTATTAAACAATGTCATCTTCCATTTTGGAAGATGATATTCCTAGTGAGAACTATGTATACATAGTAAGCCGATGGGGAAAAAGAATAAACCATTTGAAATAATTTTTTTAAATAAGTATAATATTAAAAGAAATAGTCATTGTAGATTCAACAATCTACTTCAGTACTACTCCTAGGGTCAATATATTATTGAATCACACATACAACCATCCAGCTATTCACCCATTCATCCATGTAGCAAAGATTTACTGCACGCTTGCTATATGTCATACTGTGTTAAGTTAGATCTTTTTACAGTAAGTTTTCTTCAGTACTAGGTTCAATGTTTCAGCAACCTTCTGATTTAGGTTTACATATATAGAGATATGAAATGAACATAGAAAGAATGAACAAGATGTATAGTTAATGTCACATTAGGCATTAGCTGTCTTAATAAGATTCAAGCTCTATGTTTTTCATAGAAAATCTTTACTTCAATCAGTAACTACTATATTATCCCTCAGAGAAATCTTCTCTTCCACCAACCATTTACAGTCGTGTTTTTCTATTCTTTCCTGAAGTTACCAGTTTAAAATATTTGTTTATGTAATAGGTAAAGTATAATCCTAATTTTAATTTTTCATAACTGCAAGGTTGTGCATTTTTCCACATCCTTTGTTTACATGTACCTTTTTTCTTAATTTTCTCTTACTAATTTATTGATTTTTCTAGTTGAACTTTGATACAACTTAAACCCTGATGATAGAATTTCTCAGTGATTTATGCTTGCATTTGATATCAACCATGTACTTACAAAACTTTTTTGTTGTAAATAATATTCTCCTTATTTGATTTTCTTCACAGAGATTGGACTGAGATAAGTAAAACACTATTATACTTCAATTAACCAAAAATACTATAAATATTGATTAATTTCTTCAGATATCCAAATCTGATTAGTAAAATAATAATCAGTGTGCCTTTTTATTTTCTTGACATCCCTGAAAACATATTATATGCTCCTTCATTGGTCTCATACTGAATAAGTCTGAATTGGTTAATTTTAATTTAGCAGATCAAAGAGAGGTATTTTCTTCATAGTAAGTACATTTGCCTTTCTCTAAAATGTGAGTGTTTAATCTTACTATCAAAAAACCGTACATAACTGGAATGTAAAGTAGTGCATTTTAAATTAAAATTTCATTAAACATTTATGAAAAAAATAATTTTCTAAAAGCAGGACATTTTAGTAAAAACAAATATTAAATGCATTCCGTTGTCATTCAACAAGATAAAAAGATGTCATAAATTGGTATTATGTTCATAGATTAATCAAGTGTTGTAGTTTTGTCTCCTCCGGGACAACCACCCACACTCCTACAGTAGTGTGCATCCTCCCCTCCCCTCACAAGGAGGCCTGGGCCTCCTTGTTATTTCAAACTGCATTTCAGGTTTGTTTCTATACATAGAAATGTTTTACAAAGCTATTTATCATATCCCTATAGTCACATATGGCAGGAGCCAGCCAACTTTTACTTAAAGAGCCAGATAATAAATATTTTAGCTCTGTGGGCCATAAATTCTCTGTCATAACTACTCAACTCTTTCCATGGACAGTGAGTAAATGAATGGCAGTAGCTCTGTTCCAATAAAACTTTATTTATATAATAAACAGATGGCAGCCCAGATTTGGCCCATGGGCCATAGTTGGTCAACTCCTGATATGTAGTATTTGCCAGTGCATTTTTAAAATTTTGAATAGCATCAAAATATATATTTGGCAATTTTCGTTTACATTGAACATTATGGTTTTGAAATTTATATTGGTTAGTACACATGGATCTAGTTCACTCATTAACAAGCTATGTAAAATTGTTTATCTAGCCTTTTAATGATGAGTACTTATTTTGTTTCCAGTTTTTCACTGTTGTTAGCACTGCTTCATTGATTATTTTTCAACTTTTCTCTCTAGTATATGTGTAAAGGATTCTCAGTGGCACTGCTTGATAGTAAAAAGACTTATCAGATTCTGTATGTCTAAGTTAGCTCAAAGACATATTCTAGTAGATGAAAATCATGGCAGCAGAGCTCAACAAATTTTTCTGGTAAATCTGGACAGAATCAAAGTGTTGAAACCATTCTCTTTATTTCTACCCTTTATAGTAAATATTAAGTAAAGGAAATGAATTTAAACACTGTGGTTTATATATTGAATTATCATATTATCAAAACAAGAGTTTTATTTTTAAAGGTAGAAATTGGAATTCTTTAGAGTTGAAAAACACAGACCTGTCGTGCAAATGGATTTTGTTAATTTCCATGCTAATTTTTCCAGTGATTTAATCAAGCACTTTTATTTTTTTTAATTAAGTTTATTGAGATAACATGGTTAATACAATTATATAATTTTCAGGTGTACATTATAATTTGACATCTGTATATTCTATTGTGTGTTTACCACCCAAAGTCCAGTTTCCTTCAGCTACCATATATTTGATCCCCTTTACCCATTTCACCCTCCCCCTACCCTCCTATATTTGACCCCCTCTAACCGTCTACCTACCTCCTCCTCCCCAACTCCCTCCCCTCTGGTAACCACTAGTCCATTGTTTGTGTCCATGAGTCTCTGTTTGTTTGTCCTGTTCATTTGTTGCTTTTAGGTTTATATCTCACATATAAGTGATATCATGTGATTTTCATCTTTTTCAGTCCGGCTTATTTCGCTTAGTATGATTATCTTGAGTTGCATCCATGTCGTCACAAATGGCAGTATTTCATCTCTTCGTATGGCTGAGTAGTATTCCATTGTATATATGTACCACAGCTTCTTTAGCCAATCATCTATCATAGGATACTTCGGTTGAATTGAGCACCATTTTATATTTGCTGAAGTGTGATTTTATTTTTCTTCTCATGTTCAGATCAGCTAATTGAAAAAATAGCTTTTTATTCAAAATATAGCTATTTATAAACAAAGAATACAAGTTTTCTCTTTTGCCCTAAGACACTTTCTATCACCAATTATATTTTGTTCTGTAAGATTTTATCATTCCAGGGTTTTTGCCTATAATTCAGATAAACTATGACAGGATAGACAGTGGAAAGTGATACTTTCTAAACTGATAAATGTACATGGTGGCACAAAATTCCAAGACTACAAGAGATTATACAATAAACAATAAGCCTCCCTTCAACTAATTCTTTTCCCTAGAGGCAGCCAGTATTGTGAAACTCTTCGATTCTCTTAAAGGGATATTCAATGCCTAGAATACTGGTGTTTTGTGACTGGAATAGATTGGCTTCCTACAGAAGTACAAACACAAAATGCATGTTCGTCTACTCCCTTATTGTTTTTCTGTCAAAATAAAATTTGTTATCCAAGCAGCCAAGTAAATTCTACTTTGATCATTGACAGATATATATTCTTTTATGTTTATCTGTGATTTTTTATTTTATTTTGTTTTATTAGTTTTAAGTATACAGTACATTGGTTAAACATTTCTATAGTTTATAAAATGATCCCCTTAGTTGTTCTTTCTCTACTCTGGTTTTCCACTTAGCCAATACATTAATGCTAACTACATCCCCATGCTCCCCATCCCAGTGACCATCTATCAACTACTAATTTGTGCTTCTTTAACCCTTCACCCCATTCTCCCAACACCCAAACTCCCTTCCCTAGGCCATCACCAGATTGTCCTCTATATTTATGAGTCTGTTTTTGATTAATTTGTTCTTTTGTTCCATAGATTTCACATATAAGTGAATTTGATAGATATTTTTATAGTAAGTTTTGATGAAATACAAGCATCTAGGCATCATTCGATTTTTCTCTCATTCATTCCCTAAACACTTGCTGAGATTATGAAGAGTTCCTTGATTCCTTTTCTATAACTTTTGCTATTTTCAATTGTCCTAGAATGTTGTAGTTATCTCTTTAATTTATAACCATAAACTCTATCTTGTGTAAGCTCCTGGGCTTCCTGGTTATTTCAATCTGTATTTCAGGTTTATTTCTATACCTATATATGGTCTACAATGCTATCTGAGAGTATTCAGGGTTGTTTACATGACCCCAGCACATGACAAGGTAATAATTATTCAGTGCCTAAATATGTGAAGTTAACAAGCATAGACTTTTAAAGAAGGCACATTGATTTAGGCACCATTTCTACTTTAAACTAGTATATGCATTCATAATTACATGATACACAAACTTCCCATGAGAGGCTACAACAGTTTTTGTATAGCAAAGCCAGGATGTCAGGATAGCTTCCTATGGAATTATTCTCTGAAAAATACAACAGAACAATTTCAAAAGAAAGTCTGACAATAAGAATACTTTACAATTTAGGGAAGCTTCAAAACAAGCTAGCAACTAAGTCTCATTCTGAGATTTTGATATCAGAACCAAGCAGTCAAGATGACTGGGGATGTTTGTAGTTACTGTTAAGTTTTTGCCTTATTTTTCTTTCTTGTTGCTTCTGGCCACATTAGATTTTGGTGGAAAGTGTATCCTTTTTTATTGTCATTGGGATATAGAAACCTGGAAACATGTGATCAGAAGTAGACTATGTCTGGCTGTTTTTCTTAAAAGTCAACTGTTACTTGACTCATGAAGAACATTACTCTGCCATTACATGTTCATTCATTGGTCATCAACTCAAACTCAAATATATGATTGTCATTTCACAAACTATACAGGAATGATAATCCTTAAGTCACTGGGCTTAAGGCATTCTTGTGAGGGTTTTGTCAGGCCTGCAGGTGCTCTTCTCTTTTTCACATTTGCTAAGACAAACCATTCATCAGGGCATTCTGTGGAATTTGCCACTTCCTACGTCTGAGTGTGTGACTGCAAGTATTTGAGAGTTTTATTCCTCTCTTTCTTCAGACTAGTGAATGCCTAATTTTAAGTGAACTATTTCTGTCAGTTTTCCGGTTTAATCCCTGTTGCCATGATTAAGTAGCCCAAAACATTCTTCAATGACGTCTGAGGCTTTGGAATTTAAAAGTAAATTGCTTCTGGGAAAAACAAATCAAACTTGCATTGCAGACCTACAGAAAGTGCATTAAAACATATTACACTGCACTTTCTTGGTGGAATAAATTGAGAGTCACAGTAATGATTCTTCTAGCAATGTCAGATTCTGAGACACTTCGATTAATTTCGGCTTTAGATTGAGTTTCTTTCCAACACTCCACTCTCTGTTTGATGTGTCTACATTTTTCAATGTATCCAATGACAATTTATGCCATAAATTATTGGCTTTGGGGCCAAAACACAGAGTAGAAAGGTAAAACAATACACTGGAGAGAGTGTATATAGAAGATGTGGATTTGATTTAACTTCCCGTCGCTGATTTGTTATGTGACATTGGGCACACGCTGCAGCCTTAGTGGGCCTTCATTTATATGACCATTCTTGTCTACCTGTGATGGTGGTATGGCTGCCATATTACGTTTGAGATACCTTCTGGTACAAGGTGGTAGATGGTGGTAGAAACACTCTAAAGCCCTCCAGTGTCTCATAAGCAACTTGCATGCTTTTTTAACCTGTAAATTAAAAAGAATGGCTGAGTAAAGCATGGTTCCTAGAGGAATCCATTGTGATGTGTTGATTAATTCAATAAATTAAATACCTTACTTTTTCTATGATTAATTACATTTTTAATTCACATTCAACTTTGTGTTGCAGCTTGACTTTTACATTTCTTTTTACTAAAGTATAACACATCTATAGAAATGTGCATATTATAAATAGACAGTTCAATTAATATTCACAAACTGAACACAGCCATTGCAACCAACATCCACATCAAGAAGCAAAATGTTACCAGTTGCCCCTTCTGTTCTTTCCCATCCACCCCTTAGGGATAACCACTGTCCCTATTTTACCACAATAGATAAATATCACCTATTTTCATGCAATATTAACTGAGAGCTTACAGTTCATACTTTTTTGTGTCTGACATTTCATTTAAAAATGTTTGAAGATTCACCCATACAGTTCCCCGTAGATGTAGATCATTCATTTTCATTGTTGTGTATTATCTTTTTGTGTGAATATTTCATAATTTATTTATTTATTCTAATGTTGACATTTAGGTAGTTCCCACCTTTTGTTCGTTAACTAGCAATCCCACTATGAAAATAGAACTCCCTAAAATGGTAGATATGTTCTATATCTGTTCTGTCCAATGTGATAGCCACTACCCATGTATGGCTATTGAACTCTTGAAATATGGCTAGTGTGACTGAGGAAATAAAGTTTTAATTTTAGATAATTTTAATTAATTTATACTTAAATAGTCAGATTTGGCCAGTGACTACCATATTGGATTCTACAGTTCTAGAACATGTCTTTGGGTGAACACATGTACTTTCTTCTCTTGGGAATTATTTCCATTCTACCTAGGAGTAGAACCACTTGTCATAGGACTTGCATATGTTCAGCTTTAGTAGACACTGGCAAGCGATTTTCTACCAGTAATGTTCAGTTGAGCCTATTTACTTTCCTAGCAATGCATAAGAGTTCCAGTTTCTTCACATCCTTGATAATACTTGGTTATTTTCTATTTCAAAAAAAAAAAAAAAGACCTTAATGCCTTGACTTTCATAGGTGCCTCCATTGTCTTTCCACTTCCATTCTCGCCTTCTTTCAACCTAGTCTTCGTGAAATAGTCAAATTTTTAAAAAATACAAATCAGATCATGGTTATTTGATCCTTTTAAATCTGTTTTCAACTTTCCTCTGTCTTTTGCATAAAAACCAGATTTTTATCAATGTGGTATGGTTCTGGTCACTTTCCAAGATTATCACCTTCCATCCTCTCCAAACCAATTATACTCTAGCTCCATGGACTCTCTATGGTTCATCAGACGAGCCAACCACTCTTTTTGCTGTTTCAACTTAGTACTTTAGTTCTTATTGCCTAGAAAGCTATTCTTCATTTTCTTTCCCAGCTTTTCCTGGTTCTAGCTCGTCTCACATGACACCAATCTCCACCATCGAATCTGTTTCATTATCTTCCCTATATTGATGCCTCCATGACTATCTACCTATATAGGCCTTCCCTTTTCATGTTCTAACAGTTCATCTGATCTATTTCTTTCTCAATTATTATTATTATTTATAATCATTCATTTAGTTATTTGTGCACTTGTCTTCCCTGCATCTTCCTCTCACCTCAGTAGGTTATAAACTCTGTGGTACTAAGGACATGCCTCTTTTGCTCATGACTGTGGCAGAATAAAGGCCCCAAAGATGTTCAAGTCTTAATCTCCAGGACTTCTGAAGATTTTATGTTAAGTGGCAAAAAGGAATTAAGGTTGCAGACAGAATTAAGGTTGCTAATTAGCCGATCTTTAGTAGGGTAATTATCCTGGATTATCTGTATGGGTTTTTTAAAAGTGGAAGAAGGCAAAAGACAAGATCAGAGTGATGTACTCTGAGAAAAAATTGGCACACTGTTGCTGGCTTTGAAAATGGAAGAATGAGGACAGGAGCCAAGGAATGCAAAAATTCAAGGACTTGAATTTTTTCCTAAAGCCTCCAGAACAGAAAGCAGCCCTGGTGACACCTTGATTTTAGCTCCATGAGACCTGTGTCCAACTTCTAACTTACAGAACTGTACGATACTAAATTTGTATTGTTTTAAGCCACTAAATTTGTGTTAATTTTTTATACCAATGGAAAACTAATAGTCTCTAACTGGGCTACATAAAGTTGAAAGTGAAAAATGACATGAGAGTTGTATATAAAATGAGGGAGTGTTCCTAGAAGATGGATGAGCGGAGAAGTTTTCATGAAAGAGTCACATTTGATATGGTGCTAAAGAGGAGCTGGCTTTAGTCTTGTAGAGATACATAACTAGAGCCTTTCAAGCCAAAGATTTAGTGTATGCAATAATTAGGCAGGAGGACGTATGAGATGTTAAGCTGAACAATAGCTATAGGAGACTTGTGGCTTGTGATGGTTAAATTTGCAACGAGCATTTTAACTAATGTTATTATCATAAATTAAATTATTTATAGTAATAACTAAAACTGAAACTCATCATTACAACCTCTGAGATTGGTACCATCAATATACATTACTGACAAACCAGTTGGGGTCTTAATGACCAAATTGACTGAGACCAAAATGTAAGAAGACCATTTAGCTTTCAGAATTTTTCAAGAGCATCATAATGTTAGGTAGCTAGTCAGATATGAGTGACAGGGGAACAAAGGAATAGAGGCCAAGCTTAGAGACTGCCCAAAGAACACCCCAATGGTAGCAGAATTCTGGGTAAGCACATGCACACTAGGCAAAGTGCTATATAGCAGCCAAGTGTTAATCAACATGACTTCACTTGCCAATCACCTAAGAATTCCTTTGTAACCACCCATCATGGCCTGAACATAGCGCAGACCTCTCCTTCCCCCTGGGTTGTTACAGTTCTGTTCGCTAAAATCATGTGCCTCCTTGGAGTGTGCTTTCTCTTTCTAAAATATACTTTTCTAAATCTCACTGACCTGTGATTCTTCACTTCATCAATGAGGAAGAACCAAGGAAAAATGCTAATTACTAGTGTAAATGGAAGATAGTAATCTAAATGCTTCTGTTCCATTATCCACTCCCATCATTGGGGCAACATTTGAAGTTCAAATCGCCCCCCAAGGGTAACAATAATAACAAGTATAAGAGTAAGAACATGAGGAATAATATAAAAAGAAACATTTGAGGTTTATTATGTGTAAGAGGTATGGTGCTTTCTAAGCACTATGTTATTTAATTCTCAGAACTCCTTGAAATGGATACTATTTGTAATCCCATGTGTAAACTAATAATACTACTTAATCTTAGAACAGTTAAGTGAATGGCCTAAAGGCTTGCAGGTGTTAGGTGGCAGAGCTGAGATTTGAGCTGGTGCTGTATGATGTCGAAAGGCAAGTTCTTAGCCAGTTAATATCTCTCATGTCTAGGAAATCGAAAACGAATGACAATACAATTATCTTAGTTTAAAAAGATTTGAAAACTGAGAAAATGAAGAATGTCTTAGTTTACTATCTTCCATTTACACTAAAAATTAATAAAGTGTGTTTAGTTTATATTTCTTTGGATCGTATTTTAAAAAAACCTAGGGATATAAAGGGACAACTCATTTCACTCAGACAAAACAGAGAAAATAGATTGTGCTTCCAGAATTTTCACACCATCTTGCCAAAGGGGCCTTTCCCATATCTGCTATTCATACTTTCAATTTTCATTTTAGATCTGGAATCTCGTAAGTTTATTTCATGTTGTCAAACTAGATCATAATTTTCATCCTTAGAGGCCAATTTCAGATCTCAAGACAACTTGCTTTAATGGATAAATTAGAGGGAGCTTAGTAAAAAATTTGCATTTTACAAATGAAGAAATGGTTTTGAGAGGAGTGAAATTATTTCTAAGGTTGTCTGTGCTGAATTCTGGAGTTGCCAGTGAAAATTAGACACAACATTGTTCTTATGATCCTTGCATTGCTGTTGATTCTGAGAGGTCATCCTTTTCAGAACAAGCTAGAGATTTATAGCCTCAGATATAATTCTCTGTTTATCTCTACAAATAATTTTCTTCTATAAAATTTATTACCTCTATGGTGGGTTGTAAGAGGACCTAATGACACCCTTACTAGAGCCTGTTGGTGCCCCTACCCAGATCCCTATTACTGGGCCAGCCTCTGTGGGTGCTGACAGTTCACATTTGTGCCCTTCTCCTAAAAAATTACCTTTAGCAACAAAGAAACAACCTTACCCAGATATTCCTTTGATATTATTCTCTTATCCTAGGAAATCTCTTATCAACAGCCAGTGACCAACTGACATAATGTTGAGACCAATCTTTTTGCTATAAGAGAAAATAACTTGATGGTGCCGTTCCTGCTTCCGAGCTTTCTGTAGGAACAGACTAAGACTAGACTTCAGTATGAGATAACATCCTTGCTTAGCTTCTCCCCCTTCTCTATCTTACTTTCCTCATTTCCTTATTGATTTTACTTGAGATCTCTCTCTCACTCTGCTCCTAGGAAACCCACTAAAGTCGGCGCCACATTTCTATAATTTTCTTGTATGACCTCCACATAAAACTTTTTTTTTTTGAGAAGGACCTAATTTCTTACATTTTCCTAGAGAAAGTATACTGCTACATCTCTAAATATCACTCTTCTCTAGACATACCATATTCCAAAAGACAGAGCTTTAGGGAAGAGATAAAACCAAAGGAATTCTAGCAGAAACCATGATGAAAACCACTTTGGCATCTGGATATCAGAAGACTTTGAAGATTAATAGAGAGAAACTGAATCGATGGTCTCATGACTCCTGGTGTAGCCCTTTTTTCTCAGCTTACTCACTGCCTCGCTGTACATTGTTGTCAGGATTTAGGATTTCGTGTGATTCTTTGCATGGCTCTGAGTAAAACTGTAAGAAAGTAAGTATAAGTAAGTAAGTAAGTAAGTAAGTAAGTAAGTAAGATTATTGTTGAACTGTTCTCAAGCTCTTGGAAGAGTTATAGGAAACAGAAAAATCTGCCCCAGAAGCAGTGGCCCCAGTTAGAGATGGAAATTGTTAAGAATCGAAACAATGCTGAAGCAACAGGACTTTTTTTTTTTTTTCATCAAGGAGGTGCATTGGCCAGAGTAAATGAAAAAATACAGCCTCTTCTCTTGAAAGAATAGATAAATGAATAAGTGAGTGACTGATGGCTGGCTGTCTGGCTGGCAGAATTGATGAATGAACGAATCAGTGGAAGAATGAGTGATTGAATAGACTGGCTGCAGTTTCTTTGAGGAGTAAGTTCTTTGCTTTTGTCTGTTCTTAAATTAGAAAGTGATATTATTAAAAATCTAACTAAAAACAAAAAAGAAAGGCAAACTAGTATTTCTTTTTCTTTTTCTTCATTCATTTTCTTTTCTTTCTCACCCATGTGATAACAGCAGAGTATATTAATTATTTGGAATATTCATTAATGAAAATATTATGATGGGACTCATTCTCTTCTCAAGATGTCTACTGATTTGTAATAAAGTGATTCCCATTAGTTTCTGCAGAGACAAGATATCTATTCTTTGGGAGACATGATGTTTTGAAAATTTAACAAGTTTGAGAAGGACACTCTTCCAGCTTCCTAGGAATGTATTTGATAGGTATATTTTATTTATAAAGTGGTAGGACTTAAAAATGTTTAGTTCTTTATATGTATACTAATAGCCAGAATAATGAACAAAATATGCTGATACATGAGGTTTTAAAATTATAATTACAGTAACTGATTAGCACACCTAAGAAATCAGCAATTAAAATAATGCATTACTTTTGAATAAAATATTACAAAATGAATCAAAGTTTAAACCAAGTAGAAGGATATGGGTAAGAGAAATTCATATTGAAGCCAGTGCAGCCTTGAGTTTTACATAATGCTTAAATCCTTATTCTTTGCCTAAACCTCATATTCATGAAGGCTCATGAAAATTGTCTTTTGAAAGCCTCAAGGAAATATTGACCATAAGCCCTTTTTTTTTGTTGTTTACACCCACAATTTGTCCCTATCATTACACTTGGAAGATGGGGCTAACTCCACTATTGTTTTATTCTTAAAATGTCCTGGTGCTTTATCATGTTGCCTCTGGGATACCGTAGGCTTTTACCTTATAATTTTTAAATTGCTGCCTTCAAATGGTGAGGGAATAAGTGTTAAGATCAACTGACTGAAATATCACTAAGATAAAATGACTTAAAAAGAAAGTAATTAAAATACTTAGATAAAATTTTAGAACATAAAAGAAAATGACTTCAATTAAAAGATACAGTGCATCATGGTAATTCTTTATAAACATACTTCCTATTAATATTGGCAAGATAGCTAAATGTGATTGAAATACACACGCATACACACACACACACACAGACACACAAATATATATTAAATCACTCAGTTAAAATTAATATAGAATGTTCCATAGAGAAAAAATATACCCATGGATTTATTTTGAAATGGTAATCACAGGATAAGTCAGATCAAGAGGGACAAGAGTAAGTGTATAGCATTGTTACACACAATGGCATAACTCCCATGAGTTTTAAAGGCATCAATATCTTAAGAAACAGCAAAACCTCCTAATATGAGCCCCTAAGGGGGTCTTCAATTCATTTTTTCTGTGATTTTTCCTTATCATTAGAATGCAACATCTAGATTTTCATGACCTACTTTCTTGGATGATAATAATATAAATAAGTAAACTATCTAATCTGAACTTTCTATTTATCTCTAATTTAAATTGCTACCTGAGGATATTCTACCAATTATATCACTGACAAACAACGAGAAAGGATCAGTATAGACAGCTGTTTAAAAAAAACAGTGTTTAATAATAATGTACTGATACCTTATTCTTAGAATACATATCATAAGAATAGCAGGTGCTATGGAAATGTAATGATATGAGAATGCACAGAATAGGAAAATGGAAAATAATGCAAGTGTGTTTGGTGCACTATCATAATTGAATTTTAGAAAATCCCAAGTGATAATAAAAAAGTTCTTAGTAAAATTAATCATACATTATTTGACATGAATTTTTAGTTTCTCGGTTCATCAGAAATCAGCAGATATAGCTATAGAAACAAATATATTTCTTTAAACTAAGAGGCTTTCATCCTATTTGGTTTCTGAGCTAGATTTCATTGGAATTTGTTATATAAGATTACAATTGCAAACTAATTTCCAAGTTTGCCCACAGATAGAAATCAGTATCAGTAGATGTACTGGTATCAACTTTGACCAGAGATAGATTTTCTGATTGTGAAATTGTTGTGAAGTTATTATGATAAAGAAATGAAGGAGTTGGCATGTTTCTCCTCAGAACGCTTCCATGTTACCCATTGAGGTAGCTTACTTATTATACTTAACGTTGATACTTATCTGAATATACAGTTACTTCACTTCTCTGAAATTTATTTTTCTCTACAGTGCAATAGAGACAGTGACAAGAATTAGAAGTTCATGGAGGAAAAGTGGTACATGATAAGGACTAATGTAACATGTTGTTCTTTAGGAGTACCGAGTGGGCTTACTCATCTTTACTGAATTGTTTGGTTATAACAAAGCTGGAAAGAGAAGCAAGGGAGTAATTGAGTGGCCTAAAAGTCACAGTTTGGAATTAGAATGGACATACACTATAACCCCCTACATTAAAACGAGTAAAGAATTCTGTTTATTCACAACGATTTAAGTGCCTGACCTGAGATGATACTTCTGCTGTGTGCTCATGGGGGCTAGAACCTAGATCTCCTTTCTTGAGAAACTTCTATAAAGTCATAGGTCTCAGACATCTCCCATACTCCTCTTTAAAGATTCTTATAGATAAACTTTAATTTGAACTTCCATCA
>NW_006431210.1:4767346-4799643 GCF_000325575.1 Pteropus alecto
TTGTAGAAAAGTTAGAGCTAAAGGAATCTATGAATTCAGTGGTTCTTTCAAGGCCATAGGACTGTCAAAATGGTGCTCTCAGTATCTATGGTCAGTGGCTTTCCTGTGGCAATTATTGTCTTGCTTTCTCTTGCAAATATAGTAACTTTGAATAAATATCTTGGAATCATAGAAGTTTGGGATCTGCAGTGCTTTTATTTTTATCTTGTCTTTCTCCCTTCATTTTGTAAATATATATGCTGACACCCAAGAGGGGAAACAGGCTCCCCAGATCATATGTCTTCTTTGTCTGTGACCGAGGTGAGACTGAAACTCTCGATTCTAACCTACATTCAGAGATTTTCTCTCAGTGTCATACAGTGTTACCTCTATTAGAGTAACTGGGATAAGTTTCATAGAATCGGAACCACAGGTGATACATTATTTGAATATCACACTATATCTTGCACAAATTGGAACAAAAGTGTATTACATAAGAAAAATAATAAATAGATTCTAATTCAGCCTATTCACTAGGTAACCTACAAGTTAGTCAGCAAGATGGCAGACTGGAAGAAATAGACCAAAAAGATGGTAGGGAAATGCATATCAAAATGGAATAGTCATATTGTATCTTTGTTAAGTGTTTTGGATTGTAGTAAATGCTTTGCCTAATGATAACCTCACAGCATCTAGAAACCATGAGTCATTTTTCTCTTTTCCCCTTGCTTTACCCTTGACTTTGCAGGAAGAGCTCAGTTCTGAACAGTTCTGAACAGAACTGTTTAGCTGCCAGCCTAAATCTGTTAGCCATACTCTGCTAGAAATCACTTTCCAAGCACGTGAAATTTTACTATCTTCATGCCCCAAGGAGCCCTGACTGATTGCTGTCCTGTAGATCCCTCTCTCCCTCTGGAGGCTCTTAACCTGTCTCTTTCAAGTTGTATGCCTTCCAATCAAGCTGCTTATTATTATTGTTGTTGTTTTGCTGTTTATTTTGTTTTAATATAAATAGACCATTTGATGAGACCTTGTATATACTACTAGGCTGATATATACACTTATTCTTTAGAAAGGTGTTTAGCACTAAGTAACTCAGAAGAGAAAATCATGCGTTAAGCACATTGTCTTCTATTATTTTTTTCCTGAACCTTAAGTGCTGTGGAGAGAACAAGACATACATCTTTCCTTCAAGTTAATTACCAACATTGTACCCAACATGACCTGGTTCTTTGAATAAGAAATATATACTTAAAATGTTATGTAACATTCAAACAGTTAAAGTCATAAATTTCACATTTCTCTAGACAGGACTTAAAAGAACAATCTCTGGCAAATCACAGACTAACAAAAGTAACAGATGTTGGATTGGAAACTGCACAGTCTAGAAGAGGAAAATTAATTTGTGAAAAAGTAGCATTTTTTTCCCCCTGTGTGTGTTTTTAATGGCCTTAGCAAAGCAGAGTGGAAATATTTGCATTCTCTGCTATCAATTTACATGCAGAAGCATTTGTTTTTCTTTCTATCCCAAACATAATTGTCTATTCAGTAATAACCCTCATAGTGAAAAGAAGGGTCAAGAAATGCTATATGTCTTTGCCATCAGCCTGCTGTTAGCAAGCAAGTTTCTTAGTCTACAATGCTCATTTACAGTGTCTTCTTATTTTGTGCTGCACAACTTGCTAAACATCCCACTGAGATAAAATAGATATGTTTCCCATCTCTCTGGTGGAATTTCTTCTTCCTCTGCCATCTGACTCAAATCTGGCATCTCACTTCTCTAGAGCTGCCAACACAATAGTCTTCTTTTTATCTTTAATATATTTTTAAGTCTTGTAAAGGTTGCCAAAGCAGAGTGAGAGTAGAGACAGTAGGGAATAAAAAGAAACTTTAAGCAAGCATTGAGCATTTTTAAAAAATATTTATTATCTGCTTAGAGTTGATACTGATGGAACCTTGTAGTTTGGCGAAGCAGTTGTGTTTGAAGCCATTTACAACAGATTTCATAAATACACCCATCTCATCTCCTGTCAGGTATTAAAATAGAATGCAGGTATGAGAATGGTTTCCAGTGGAATCATAGCAGAGAACAAACTGGACAGGAACATCAAGAGGAGACTGCTTCCGCAAAGAGAAGTGTTCTACTTAACACTACATTTCAACCCCATTTCTTGAGCTCAGATCTCTAGCATGCCTGGTTAAAACTGCAAATTAGTGTAAAGCTTCCTGTTTCTCTGTCTCTCCTCGCTGCTTTAGTCAAGAGGATTGATCAAAAAAGAAAGTTGCTTTATTTTTGAGCTGCTTGTGAAAGTCTCTATATTTGATTAAATAGAAGTCTATTTCTTTGGGCTACATTTGTATATGTGTATCAACTAATTAAATAGAGCAGATATTTTTAGTAGGTGACAATCTTTTTTCTCCACTGTTCTCACCCCGCTTAGGGCATTTTTTAAAAAAAGTTTTACTGGAAGCAACCTAAAAAGAATTATTTTCTATATTAAAAACTTAAAACAATTTGATTAAACACAACAAGGCTCATGAAACTAAAGTCAAAGGTTTAATTCGAGAATGGAACATTTTCATTTCTACATAGAAAAATTTTGTTCTGGGGCAGATACCAAGCAGACAACCCAGAGCACCTTCAGCTCTTCTTTGATCTCATGCTATGCCTTTAACACTTAACTGACAGATAAACTCAATAAAGTGCAAGTGATGGTAGTTAAGATGCAGGGCAGTCTGTTACCAACACTGAAAAATAAAAGAAAGAAATTTTAAAACGCACTCCTTCTGAATGTGGTCAGTAGACCACTTTGTTCATAATGCTTTGACAAAATATAATACATAGAATGCTTGTGTATGTAATATACATGCAGGTCTCAAAAGGCCCCTGGAGAATTTTCCTTGATGAGAATTATAGTACTTAACTGAAAATTATGGCTTTTGGACCCTTTCATTTTTATTTCTGGTGAACGCACCAAATACAAAAGCAACTTATTTAGCTAACACATTGCAGTCCAGACTCTTTGCCACTGTGTATTCATTTCCAGCAATTTGCAGTACCAATTGATCTTAAACACTCAACAGAAAATAAAGGCATAGGGAGCTAGAATATTCTCTTAATAAATGTAGATAAGCAAAAATTAAATTGACCTTCGACTTCTGAGTTCTCTGTCCTTCCTTAAAGTAGGGATATTCAGAGGTGCTGAGCTGATTTATGTTAAGTTAAAGCCATTTCAGTAAAGCAATGACCTTGTACCAATAAATATTTAAATATCTAGTTCTTTGGGGATCTGTGAAAAAATACCATTCTTAAAATAACACAGGTCTTCTGTGAAAGCTTTTGACTGCCAGAGAATTTACTCTGAGTGCATTCTAAATGATCTTCCAATAGGAAGAAACTAAAACATAGCTACTATATGCTTTTTATTTTAACTTTTATTTATGAGTTCAACAGTGTCAAAGATGAATGAAAAAGGAAACACTAGAGAGCAAAACATATTTGATAGCTCATAATATGCTGATGAAATCTTTTTTCTAAGGACTGAGTAGAAGTTACCGGTAAGGGTTCCAGTCTCATTTTTCTTCTTTAAGTCATCTAGGACAACACTCCTCGTTGTGGAACCTCTTTGTACCTTGGTTTTCCTGGCTATAAAATAAAAGTAGAGGAAAAATGATGTGCAAGATCGTTTCAAGATCTGAATAATCTAGATTTATAGGTCTAAAGAATTTTTAAATAATCCCCAATTTAAGACACACATACAATCTTTATTACAGGCAATTTAAAACCGTAGAAAAGGAATATAAATTAAATATATGAATAATCTTCGGTTCACATAGTTACTGTAATTAATTATTACAATTCACTCAAAACATGCTGACATGGAAGGTAAAATATAAATATTTCAAAATCCTTTAAATATTTTTACTGAAAAAAGGAGAAATGTCTAATAAATATGTGAGAGGAGTTATTTCCCTTCAAAATTCTATATACGATCCTGATTTACCAAAGGCTGATTGATCTTTTTTACTCTTGTTTTTCTAGGAGATAAATTGATACAGAGTTTTTAAAGAGCATTAACCCTTTTTTAAATTCATCATAAGAGTAAACTTTCACCTTAATTAACAAGGTGAGGGAATCGGGACGGGAATAGTGAACCACTAGTTTAATAGTTAAGATTCTATTGTTTCAGAATCCCAGGACTGAACTTCCTGGTACCATTTAAATCCTAGTAGGTTAGGAATTCCATATTTTAGCCCAAGTGCTACCTTTTCTCTAGAGGCTTTTCCTGAGGTCTCATTTCTTAAAGTGGTCAATACATGAAATATATTTATTCCCCATCTCCCTTCCCATATTGTCTGCCTCCTATTACCTATCATTTCATAGGCTTCTGTTCTTCCTTTTAGATCTGCCCCTGGGTTCAATGCTTCATAATCACCAAAGACTTTATATCTTGAGCCTTCACTCAGAGAGTTTCTGCTACCACCCCCAGTATTAAATTTAGGCTCTTCCCTAAAGATACTACTCCATGTCCGACCTTGCTGAATTCTGTTTATTCTAACTGGAGTAGTGACTTTCATGTTCTTTCGTGACTTCTGGATTATTGCTTCTTTTTTTCATTTGTTTGTAAACACTGCTTTCTTTGAGGCTCATGCAAGCTGTCAAGACTACCCTCTCTACCTATCATCTTACCGGCCTCCAGATAATTTGCTCTGTTGCTGAAGATTTTTGGCATCCGGATAAGTTTTCATTTCTAACCCAGTTTCTACCTTAGGTGTTTTCAACAACCATTTATTATATCGAACTCTACTGTGTTGAATTGATATGTTGACTGCCACACAGAACGACCTCTCAATTTCTTTATCTTGTTGTCTGCAATAGCTTCTTCTTCAATTGCTCCTGAGCCATTCACTCTCAGAGTTAAACTGAAGACCATACAACCTCATGAAACTCTTCTTTCTCCAAAATTATGAAATCAACATTCTACTCTCACCCCATGACCTTCTATTTTACAAGTCAGTTGCTGATGGTTTTCCTCAGCCTCTTAGGAATATCCAATCTACTGGTCCCTCTTTCTTTGCCCATGTACCAGCTTTGACTTTATATTACATATCTGATTAAATCCCAACCTTGAATGCGCTCAACTTCCTACTTTCTTTGTGTCTTCATGAAAACCATAGAAAATCAAAAGAGAAAAACAGATTGCAACACTTTGATTACCAACATCAGCTGTGTCTCTGGAATTCCTCTAAAATCTTACTCCTTTTGCTGGTTACCTCATTCTCCATTCTTACTGGCTATTGCAAACCATCTTCACCCTTCCAAAATTGCTGCCTCCAGACTTCTCCAGACACTCAGCAAACAACATTCCTTTTCACTGAATTTAGAAGACAGCAGTCATGAGGTATGAACTCCCTTTACCTGCCACCATTAAACTAAAAATCTATCATCAGAACACAGCTTGTATCCTTCTCCCATGTTATAATAAAGCAGAGTAAAAGTGGAGACAAGAAGATACATCTTTTTACTAAGAAATGTTTACCAAAAAGAAGATAGATTTGTTGAAGGAAATGTATTGTCTTTCAATCTAGTACCATGTAAAAACTTAAAATGACTTTTTTTTTTTCTCATAGACTCACTGATTCAGTAGTTAATTTTGGTTTCATAGAGTAGAGCAAACATTACTAGATTTGAAATAAGCTTAGAATACTGACCTCTATTTACCAATTACTTTAGACAAATTACTTAATCTCCCCCATCCTCAGTTTTCCTATCTGTAAAATAGGAAGAATCCCAGTTAGAATAATTAAATGATCACACCCAAATATCTTCCACCCCCTACCATTCATCTACTACACTATTTTCCTTAATTAATGTTCATACTAATAGTCTTATGAAACCTCACATTAAAAGAATACAATGAATATATTTCTTCAAAATGGTGAAGCAGGGACAAGTTAAAAATAGAGAAATGTGATGAAAAATATTTGTCTTTATTTATTTTGAAATAATATTAAAGTTGAAACTGATGAATACAATCAAAGTAATATCTATTAGGCTTAAATGTGAAATTTATTGATCTACTTCACTGCAAAGAAATCTAGCAGATTGATAAAAAACAGGCTCTGGAGATAGACAGACCTGGATTATTATAACCACCCTGCACCTAGTAGCCGCAAGACCTTCTATAAATAACCTTAGTCTCTAAAAGTCTCTGTTTTTTCGGCTGTGCAATAAAAGTAATGATAAAATATTGTCGATATAGACTAAATGAGATAATGCACATAATGCATTTAACACTGTGCTTGACCAATAGAAGTGTTCAATAAATGCTATCACTAAGAGCATGAGAGAGAGAAAGAGAGAGAGAAAGAGATAAAGAGAGAGAGAGACAGAGATAGAGAGACAGAGAGAGAGAGAGACAGAAAGAGAGATGTGACGTGATATATTTTTATTGACACAAGTTCTTTTGTTTACACCAAGCTCATGGCCAGGCAGTAAATATATGACACTCTAATGATTAGCTTATATATAAGGTAAAGACCTAGCCCATACTTTCTGACCTGAACAAGTTACCCGAACTTTGTCCTCCCACTTCTTCCAGAGGATGATGACCTTGCCTTTGAGTGGGTGCAGAAGCAAGAGAAATGACCTTTCAAGTCTAATCTTTGCCTTGATGCCTAACCTTTGGATATTGCTGTCTTCAAATGATAGCCTCCATTACATTGGAAGATTGGGCCAATCATCATTAATGCAAAAAGCTTAAGATTTTTTTTTTTATTTTAACACTATACTGATAGTTCTAACACAGGAGATTCTCCTCCAAAATAATAGTGAATATGAGTCTATTGAGTCTATTTTAGAGAGAATAGAGTAATATTTTAAACTTTTTTTCCCACTGTTGCTATTATTATTACTTAAACCCTTATAGTTACTATGGTTTTATTGTGGATTTTATGTATTATGTCTTGGGTGTTCAAGTTTAATTTCATTGCTTTACTTCTTCATACTTTAACTATAATTGTTATATATTTGGAACATTAAACTCATATTGCCATTTTATTCAATAAAGCTTGTTAAACTCTCAAGCTTTTTAGCCCTAGGTCATTCTTACATGTAGATATGAATCAATATCTGAATCACAGATGGATGAATTGTTGTGCCTCCACCCCTGGCCTGGTATGAGCTGCTTGGACATTTAATTAATACCACTAATGGTATCTTTGTTCCAAGGAAGAAAATAAAATCACTATAATGGAGATTTCTACTTCTATATTTTATGAGGTCATGATAGAATAATTACTTAATTTCTTGGTCATTAGAATTGTTCTTGCAGTATTAGTCAACAAAGCAATTAATATTTAGTTTTAAGGAAACATAAAAATGTGAAATTTAAAACCATGATGATAGTGACTTTTGACACCAAAGATCAAATTAACACTTTTGTGAATACTGCTGAAAAATGTTAGTTTTGTGTCTTAGTGGTCACATGTGCCTTCTGGGTGTATCTGTTGAGTCATTTTCCTTTAAATAATGTCCTCCCACATCCCTTTATGTTGTTAAAGGTCTTTCAAGTTATAAACACAGGAAAACACTATAGAGCTCCGATAAAGGCATTGCTTTCCACAGGCTTTCCTGTGGTATGTGAGAGATGCCAAGTTATCATTTTCCAAGCTTATGTCACAGAGTTGGCTGTTTTTCAGCTCTCTGTCTAATCCTTCCTTCTGAATACCTGAACATTGAAACAGGCCACTTTGTAAAAATAGAACTAATACTTTCTACTACAAATTTATCCATTATTCATTAATAACACTTTGAACTATGGTGAGACCACTTGACTCTTAGATAATATGTTCTTCAATATTTTATTGATTTTGGCCCAACTAAATAAGATATTTCAAACATAGTATTAAAATGAAAAACCATAAAAGAAGTCTAACTGATAACGGTAAGAAACATTACGTTATGAATTGCTCACTTTTTTGAAGTGTTTTGATTTCTTTTATGCCATAAACTCATATTTTTTTTTCTGACTAAACCATTTTGCTGCACCTTAACAATGGATATTTTTAAGGACTGGATATTGGCTGAGTCTGGTATAGTCAATTGTTTTTTGGTTCAAATTAACAATTTATCAATCTTAATTTTATAGAGTAATGAAGTCAATTAACCAGAAAAAATATACAGGTGTCAAGTTTATATTTCCTTTTTTGTTAAACATTTAAAAAATATATTAATATAGTTATCAATTTAGCATAGAGAACTTTCAATGGAAAATATGAACTTTCTTAACATATAATGACATCAGATTGCTTCAGATATTTGGCCATTTTATTATGTTCTCATATGAAATATTTTGGATTATGTGGTACTTTATTTGTTCCAGTTTTTTTGAACTTTAACTGATATACACCACTATATAAGTTTAAGTTGCATAGCATAATGATTAGAACTTATATATATTGCAAAATGATTATCACAATAAGTTTAATTTAGCATTAATCATCTTATACAGATACAATAAAAAAGAAAGCAAAAAAAAGAAGAAAAAATGTTTTTCCTTGAAATGAGAACTCTTAGGATTTATTCAAATTTATTTATTTATTTTTATTTTATTATTTTTTAATTAAATTTATTGGGGTTACATTGGTTAATAAAATTATATGTTTCAAGTGTACAATCACATGTATATTGCATTGTGTGTTCACTACCCAAAGTTAAATTTCCTTCTGACACCTTATATTTGACCCCTTTTACAGTTTTCTACTTCCCACCTTCCCTCTTTCTCTCTGGTAACCACTAAACTGTTGTCTGTGTCCATGAGTCTCTGTTTGTCTTGTTTGTTGCTTTCAGTTTTATATCTCACATATAAATGAAATTGTATAGTTCTCAACTTTTTCTGTCTGACTTATTTCACTTAGCATGATAATCGCAAAAATCCATCAACATTGTCACAAATGGCGGTATTTCATCTTTCCTCATGGCTGAGTAACAATCCATATACACATACCACATCTTTTTTATCCAATAAACTATTGAAAGGCTCTTCAGTTGCTTCAATGTCTTGGCCATCATAAATAATGCTGTAATGAACATTGGGGTACATATATTTTACAGATAAATGTTTTCAAATTTTTTGAGTAGATACTCAGAAGAGGAATTGCTGTTTTCCATAGTGGCTGTATTAATTTACATTCTCACCAGTGGTGTGTGAGGATTCTTTTTCCCCCACATCCTCTCCAATACTTGTTATTACTTGTCCTATTGATGATAGCCATTCTAACAGATATGTGGTGGTATCTCATTGTGGTTTTGATTTTCATTTTCATAATAGCTAGTGAAGTTGATCATCTTTTCATAGATCTGTTGGCCATTTGTATGCCCTTTTGAGAGAAGTGTCTGTTCAGGTCTTCTGCTCCTTTTTTGATTGGATTCTTTGTTCTTTTGTTGTTGAGTTGTATGAGTTCTTTGTATATATTGGTTATTACCCCTCATCGTTGGCATTGTTTGCAAATATCTTCTCCTATTCGATTGATTGCCTCTTAGTTTTGTTGGTGGTTCCTTTTGCTGTGCAAGAAGCTTTTTAATTTGATACGATTTCATTTATTTATTTTTGCTCTGACTTCCCTTGACTTTGAGGTCAAGTTTATAAAATCTTCTCTGAATCTAAGGTCCATGGATTTAGTACCTATGTTTTCTTCTATGCAATTTATTGTTTCAAATTTATATTTTTATTGTCATCTAGAGTGTTTTTGTTTGGTACAACAGTCTGAAAAACAGATTCACAAATTCCATGAGAATGTGTTCCCATTAGGTAGCTTTTAAGATATAAGTATAATAAAAAATAAGAGTACTTGAAATTCACTAATTTATGTTAATGAACATTCTTATAATGGCTGCCATGGGGACAACTTTTATTGGAATTATCTTTTGTGAGTCTTATTCATTAAAGGGTAAGGTCTTACTAAAGTGAATAATTATCCTTCATTACAGAACTACAATGTCAACTGTAATGAGTAGATTTGTTAATACCCCCTTCTAGGTAGCCCAAGTCCTTCATTTATAGCTATTGATTTGGTGACAGTAATTATTTTAACTGACCCCTGATGTTTCAATGCACAGATGGCTTTCTTCCTGTGTGGTGCAGGGAATACTTCTACATTTCTGAAAGGTTTCTGTCACTCTCCAAAGAATTTTCTGATAGCAATGACATTTGGCCTAATTGTTTATTCTCTGTTACAAGGCTTCCCTGCAGTGGCTCTCATAGTCCGGAAAGCTTCTGTTATCTTAAGTCCACAGCTACCAACATCTGCTGCCAATATTTTGCATGAAGAGTTCTAGCTTCTCATAAAAGTAAGCCCCCTTTCATTTCATGCTTTTAGGGTATTTTCATGGGAATAATGTCAAACTCTTATAAAGTTTTGTAGGGTTATACTTCTCAAAATTATGAATGAGGAAACATTTTAAGTCGTAATTAGAATAACACAGAAAATGTTCATAAAATGTTACCTAAAAAGTAATAAAAATAAACTTGTTTTTATTTCATAAATAATTCAACTATAATAGAAAAGTACTCTGAAGAAATACATCAAAATGATAACAATCATTGGTCTCAGCAAGGGAATTACAGATTTCTTCTCTGTATTTTGCAAATATTATAAAATAATTATTAATTGAAAACTGTGTTTAAAATGCCAAAATAAGTGTTAGATAGATAAACTAAAGATAAAGAAAAATATTACAGAAATATTTCAAAGATTTTTAACATATAATATTACTGTAATAATTTTGTGTGCAACATTTATACCAGTTACCCGTTACTATTTAATGTACTTTAAAAATTATGCAGTAATACTTTTTATTTCATCATGACTTCCATTCTTATGTATCTGTGTGTGTGTGTGTGTGTGTGTAGGTGTTCTCCTTATTTATATCTCTTCCTCCTATATATCTGCAATTTTAATATGAAGTAGTAAGGGAAAGAAGATTACATTGGGGATCTCATCGAGAAACAGCATATTGTTCTAGTTCAACAGTTTTCAAATTTTTGGTCTCAGAACCCTTAAACATTTACTCTTAACATTTACTCTTAAACATTTACTCTTAAACATTATCAAGAACTCCAGAAAATTTTGTTTGTGTTGGTTATACCAATCAAAACATACCATGTTAGAAATTAAAACTGATAATTTAAAAATGTGTATTAATTTATTTAAAATATTAATAAAATTATTGAAATATTACTCTAAATAACATTTATGAAAATAACAATATTTTCTGAACAAACAAAGACAATTAATTGGAAGGGTGGAATTGTTTTACATCTTTGAATATCTTCTAAATGTTTGAATTGATAGAATACAGATGACTTTTCAAATTTGCTTCTGCATTTGCCACATGACACATTATGTAGCCCTTAGAAAAATTATACTGTACCTTTTGAGAATGAAGATTTTTAAAAAGTGAAAAAAATACCAGTAACATCTTAGTATTATTATGAAATAGTTTTAACCTTGTGAACTCCTGACAGGTCTCTGAAACACAGACCACACTTTAGGAACTGCTAACCTAGGATAGACATATTTTATTTTTAGATCTGTATAATATTCCATTTTAATTAATATGCTATATTTATATAAACTGCTTTGCAAATAATATTTGTATTGCTTTGAGGTGCTTTTTTTCCCACAAACAATGCTGCAATGAATATTTTTATAAAGGTATGTTTGTTAACATGTATAGGTGTATGTAAAAGAGAGCTATTTAAAAGTGAATTACGGTTCTAAAAGTTATGCATATTTTAAGTATGATGTGTTGACTCTGTATGAAAAATGTTTTATAAATATTTAATTTAATCAAAGCAGCACAAACTCCTGTTTTCTAACTCTTTAAAATAGTGGGAACAAATAAATTTTAGAATTGTATGCCTCATAAATATTTTTCCCAATCGATACATTCACATCTCTTGAATGACCTTCCTCAATGTGATGATTTGGAATTTCAATACTGTTCAAATTTTATAGATTATGCCCTCCCTCATGGTTTTTAGTATTTGGGTATCTTCTAGTAGTGATGTTAATTAAGCACTCCTTTTCTCCACTTTTATTTACTGGAAATCTTTCATATTACGAATTTCGATGTAGAAATCTTTTTTCTTAACACTGAAGATATGTTAATCACTTTTATTATTTATTTATTAAAATATAGTTGGCATACACTATTATATTGGCTTCAGATGTAGATATAGAAATCTTTTAAGACTATTTTGTGGTTTTGAAAAGTTCATCAGGAAATGATGGTTTCTATAATTGGGGTAATATATCAAAATAGATGAACTCCGAAATTATAATAATTCCTGAAATTGTCCTGAGGCAAAATTTGTTCTACTTTCCTAAATAAGCGTTTCCATTTTCTTGTTAGGAAGAGGAGACACAATCTGAAATCCAACTCTTATTTTCCCCTAGGCGTAAAAGAGAAGACCTTAGTAATTACTTGCCTGTTTCATCCAACCACTTAGTATCTTTTATTTTTATTTTTGCCGATAAATGCAAAAAATAAAGATCCCCATAAGGAGAATATGTTCTCTTGGAATAGCTATTCTTAGAGCTTCAGTTGTACGTATAACTTTGACTCATTTTTTACAATATATCATACCTTTTCACAGTAAAAGAAAGTTCCTTATTTAAAACTTTTTTGGATATATTTTGAATTAGTCATGATATGTCATTATCGAATGCATCCTGGGACCAAATCTAATTTAAAATTTTATTTTTCTTTCATTTTGAAGGAACTGAATAAGCAAAACTTCTTTTATGACTTGTTATTAATGACTTGTTCAGAATATGATTTATTTCTCAATATTAACTCTGGACATCCAGAAATAGATGGACCATAGCATCTGAATAAATGACCACTGTAGCTAATTTAGGATCACTATTTTAGAGTATGTCTACCAATTACCAGACCTTATTTGATATGATCTAATAGCTTGAATAGATATATTTACTGAGTTAATGAGTAATAACTGCTATTATTATTATTATTATTATTATTAAGCTGAAACTGCTATTAATTATTATTATTATTATTATTATTATTATTATTAGACCAATACTTGCACGTCTTCCATATTTTTGGCCTTTTCTTTCATTTCTTTCCCTCTGTGATAGGTCGAACAACAGAGATATCCATGTCTTAATCCCCAGAAACTATAAGTATATCACCTTATATGGTAAAAGGGACTTTTCACGTGTGATTAAATTTCTTCAAATGGGGAGATTACCTTGCATTTTTATGATAGACCCAATGTGATTACAAGAGTCTTCATAAGAGAGAGACAGGAGAATCAGAGTTACGATTAAGAAATGTGACAACAGAAGCAAGAGGTTGGAGTGAAGGAGGGACAAGCCAAGGAATTAGACAGGTTCTTGAAGCTGAAAAGACAAGGAAATAGATCCTCTCCTGAAACCTGCAAAGGAACACGGCACTGCCAATGCCTTGATTTTAAAGTTCTGGCCCCCAGAAATGTAAAAGAATAAATTTATATTGTTCTAAGTCACTGAGTTTGTGGCAATTGGTTGTAGCTGAGGTTAAGAACCCAATACACCCTTTTACTTTTTTTTCTCTCTTTATTTTATGCCATTAAATGCTGCCTCTAGAACTGAGCATCTATAGTAGTGTTTAGCACTTAGACTGGATGATAACTAGAGTTCACATTCAAGTTCAACCTCTTTGCCATATCCGATGGCTTCTATAGTTTGTACAGTGAGTGCACTGTGACTTCTATCAGCTCAAAGACCTTTCTTATGTTTGTCACATGAACGTAAATACATTTAAATAAAAATATGCTGTTCTTTTTCAAGAGAAAAAGTTGTCTTTGAGTCTGTACTTGCAGATATTAACCTCATCTCTTTATTGAAAAGTAATATTAAGCTTAGTCTAAACTTTAAAGATACCGAGTCATATAGATAAGCAATGCAGGACTCCCATAATTTTTATGTTACCAGCATAGGTTTGATCTTAAAACATGGAAATTTAGAAATGATGTTAATAGGTATATATTTAGCTTATATTTACTTATTTCACTAGCCACCGAGGTATAGTTCATTGTTCACAATCTATAACCAAAATCCTTTTGCTATAACATACAAATAATTTATCAAACACGTGAATATTAACTAGGGTTTTGTTTATTCTGTCATTAATGGAAAAAGAATTGAATCTACTATTATTTATCTTATGCATTTTGGGGTATAAAGAACCAAATGTTAAGAATTTCTCCCAATTAGTCTGTCCACAGAAAGTATAATTTATACCTCTGTTGGGTGGGGAAAATATTGACTATAACACTTGGCTGTGTTCTTCCTTTGGTTCACATTAAAAAATGTGCTGTTCTGCTCTTGGTAGTAATTCATTCTATATCAGGAAGAATGTAAATTGATGTGGTATAAATTCCCTGGTTATGTAAATACTGTTCTAACTGTAAAATAACTGACCATTTTTACTGAGAATGGCTGAGAAGGCTCTTTGTATTTCTTTGCCTATAATTGGTTCCCATGGAGACCTGCACAAACCATGATTTCTGATGAAATGGAGAGCGATGGAGAACTTACAAATTACAAACAATTATGACTGAGCTAGTCAATAAAATCTCACAATCAGTTATTAAGTTGTTGTGTTTAAGGTTTGATAGGGAACACAGGGTACCGAAATATTGCCATTTACTAATATGTAATTTGGTCATATTTAGTGGTAAGACAACAAGACTTTTAGTTGTCATTCAATTTAGACTTCCTCTAGGAAGTTATACAACATAAGGCAATATGATTAATGTCATTATTAAATAATTTAAAATTATTTCCTATGAAGAAATTAATATTACTAATACCTTAGTAGAAGATTCAGACTGGGCTCAAGCTAGCGTTTCCATCCACTCACTAATTATGTGATTTTTGAAGGATTTACGAAGACTTATTTACATAATCCATAAAATGAAGGTAATAATGTACCTCACTGAACTGTTTCAAAAATTAAATAAGATATTATATTTGAATTGGTACAAATAGGCTGTATCATATTGCGGTAATAAATAAAGTCTCAAATATCAGGGCCTTAACTCCTAAGAAGTATCATTCCTTTTTCATGTTATAAAATTAAGTTGTTGGAGGCGCTGTTGCACAGTCACTCAGAGGGTGGGGTGAAAGGAGGCTCTGCACCGCCTAGAAAATACATGGTCTCCAAGGACACGATGGCAAGGAATCAGAGATGTGAGAGGCACACCAGCCCTGGAGACTTGTCTCAGAAGTGACATAAGTCATGTTTGTTAGTTTATAGGCCAGGGAAACATAAAGAAGATTGGGAATGTGGACGTTTGTAGGTATGGTCTTTCCCACATCATCTAAAATGCTTAGCAAGATACCTGGCACAAGTTAGAATAGCTCAATAAATGTTAGGGGTTGTCACTGTTGTCATCGTTGTGATTATTGTAAAGGCAGTACAGTTTATAGTTAAGAATCCACATCAAACTCTATGACTTTGGATAAGATTTTAAAACTCTTTGAATCTCCTTTCTTCCATCATGAAATGGTTCACCTTATCAAATTGTTATAGGGACTAAATTAGAGTATTGCCAAATAGTACATCCTCCAAAAAGATGGTGCTTTTGTTGTTACTATACATTTTTACTCTATCGGTTGATTAAAATCAATTAAAAGCCTATGTGTGTGTGCTTTTAATCTAATACTATTGAGATTTCCTGATTCATTTTAGCTTTTATAAACTAGTAAAATATTGCTTTTTTGTGTGTGTCAGATTTATACAATTATTAATCTTTCACTCATCAGGTACTTATTAAGTGTCTACTGTGTTCTCGAGGGTAGGGATAAGCAATAAACAAGATGGTTAAGGTTTTTACTTTCATGAAACTTGGATTCTGGGGCAGTAAATAGGGAAAAAGACAATAAATAAGCCAATATAAGTGCACTATGTAATGTCAGATTCCTATGCATACACTTACACAAGAGTGTTTGGTAAAGACTGGTGAATATTTCATTTTGTATGGTCAGGATTGGCCTCTCTGAAGAAGCAACATTGCTGCTCCAATTTGAGTGACACAAGGAGTTTGGGGGAAGAGGATTTCTGGCAGTATTCCAAGTGCAAAAGCCCCCAAGCAAGAGCTGTCTCGACTTTTCAAATGTATTTAAAGCAGAGTGAGTAGTAGATGGAGTGATTAGAAATGAGACCACAGAGATAAGTATGGACCTTTGTCTATGAAAATAACTTAACATATATTTTTCTATATTTAATGAGGAACTCTTGGAGGTTTTTAAGCAAGAGAGGTATATAACCTGATTTTTGCTTTGGAAAGCTTACTGAATATTCATGAAAAACTAATAATAGGGAATATTGCAGAATCCCAGTAAGAGATAGTGGTACTTTTGAACAAATTAGGTGGAATAAGAGAGGGACTAAAATGAAAAGATTTGAGATATGTTTTGAAAGTGGAGTCAAAAGATAGGTAAGAATGTGATGGTAAAGGGAAGAACCCTCCAAGATTTAGGACTTGAGCAGTTGGGTGCATGAGACTGAAATAAAAGAGACTTGGGAAAGAGAAGCTTATGGGATATTAAGGGTTACACTTTGAACCTGCAGTGTTTGAGATGTCACTTAAATGTCTGTCATTCATTTGTAAATCTTTTAACCTTTCAAATAATTTAGCAATGTTAGTTTAGGTTTGTACCCATTTTGGGGTAACTGTTATGAATGCAATTCAGTAATGGACTGAATCAATATCTTTCCTTTTCTTGCTTTGTTGTAAGAAAGTTTAGAACTCAATTTAGAAGTTTATAAATGCCCTCAAAGGAAACATCTGATAAATTTACAAAGATAGATTTATCAATCCAGACAAGTAAATTTTACTTGAGGGTCAACAACAAAATTTATTTTCAATCGAGGACTCATTCAAGGCCCAAATGAATTGATTAGCTAGGAATAAAGAGTAGTTTTTTACTCATAATAGGCTTGTATAGCTTCTTTATTTTAAAAAGAACTATGTTACTTCCTTTTCTGATGACATATTAGATAAAATATTAGACTAGAATTCTGAATCATTTAATTAGTTTGCTGTAGTCTCTTCATACCCACTGAGTACCCAGAAAAAGTGAAAGATACCAGAGGCCATATAGTATGACATACAGGATAACAGGTAGCATAGGGTAAATACACTTGTCATTTTAGGGACGTTTTTGCCAGACACAATCTTGAGAAAGCCTGTTTTTAAGAGATAAATTGATGAAGCCATTTAGTATTGGAAATTAAACCTGCCTTTTATCTTTTCAATCGTGTCCAATTAAATAGTTTCTATTGAGCAGGAGTTCCTACCTTCCGTGATCTAAGATATAATATTGTGCAAAATATACACTGTGTGGTTAAATAATCTATTTTGTGTTTGTTTATATGTAACTCCTGCAAATTCTGGAATCTTTCTTTGAGCTTACTAGTTATGACTTTGTATCTCAGGGTCAGAGTTCCAGTTTCAGCACACAAAGCCCTTGCCTTTGGCAGCTGAAGGCCTGTTATTATGGGCAGAGATTAAAATTAGCCTGGGCCAAGATCTATAATTTTCTATATTAAGCCTTGGACCAGTGCCATAATGCTAGGAAAGTGAGGTATCAGTGACTTATTTAAATTTCTTTTTCTCATGAAGCAATCAGACTAGTAATTTTAAGTCCAGTAAAGGGGATAAATCTGGACCATTCTAGCTTTATGTTCTAAATAAAACACTGTGAATCCACACAGTGGGATGTGGCTTTCCCACTCATATTTTGTAGAGTCAGGACACCTGTTCTCAATACAGAGCAGAGATAATTTTTTGTTCACCTTTTTCTTTGATGTCTCCATGTGTCTGTGAATGAAGGAGCTAAATGTATTGTTTCTCAGCTGCTGATGGTCATTAAGAGGAAGAGAAGGACAGCTCATAGAATTCCTTCTCTCCAAAGGCAGTTATGTGATGTCTTACACTGCAGACAGCCAGAGCACATGGACAGACTGTCAGGAATTCATTCACAAGATTTTTCTCCAATATGCCATAGTCACTTTTCTTTATATGCCTATATTTTATGAACTATGCCTTTGTTCCAAGGAAGCCCTATTCTGTTATAAGCCATACTTAGTAGCAACTCAGAGGTTTCTGTTCTGTCTTTTTTTTCACTCGAAGCTTATGCGTATAGTTATAATGTGCTTTAGATCTTATTCAGGGATAACTATAGATTCTAGAAAAACAATCGAACTTGGAATGTTTAAATAAGGAAGTCCAGAGAAAGTCCAAGGGCCTTAATAATAATCTAGGTCTTTATGTAAAAGCATTTGTATAGTCTGTGAATTGCCTAAAAATACTTCAGCTGAAATAAAGGGCAGGAATGTCAGTTAAAACCATATCAGGATACTATGGATGACTGTTGAAACTGGGTGAAACAAATATGAGGATTCATTTTACTATTCTCTTTACTTCTATGTGTGTTTGAAATTTTTCTTAAAGAGAAGTTATCTTTTAAAATATAATTAAATGAAAGCAGACATATAGAGATGATTGAGCAGTTTTGGTTTTGTTTTAACAAATTTTTGAGAGGTTTTATGTCATTGATAAGTCAAGCTCAAAAATATGTGGGGACAATCTAAAACTTAAGTGGAAACTAAGGGATAAAAATGTTACAATTCTAGGACTTTGATCATACAATGTGATAAAATTTACTCCTTGGAGTGTGATTTTTATTTGATTGGAAAATCACAAAAGATATTTTTGTCTTTGTTAATGTATTTGCAGCCTCTTAGAGATAATTTGGTATCTTTTCTGTAATAATACAGACCTAAACTGAAGAGAAATAACTGCAATATATTCCTTTTTTAATATTCTCTTTCACACACATACATGCATGCACACATGCTCACGCATGCATGCACACACACACACACACACACACACACACACAGACAACTCTTAGAATTTCTTCTACCACTTCCACTAAAGGAATATATGTGAGTCTGTGTGTGCATTTCACATTTAAAAGCAGGTTAATTAAAGAATTGTTTCATCATAGCATTTGAGTTAATCAGATGATGCTACAAATTCTATTTCAAATTCAGATCTTTATATGTAGCTGCCCCAATGTCAAAAAAGTTGGAAAGGTCCAATAATATTTGAAAAACAAAACCAACAAACACTAACAAAGAATCTGCATTTATAAAAAAAATTTAAAACAGGAAGCAATTTATAATTTATTTCTATTTTGATGACCAGTGTAATAATAATGCGGAGTTAGAGTGAATTTCACCTATTTAACAGAAAAGTCCTTGACTCTATTTAATTTAAGGATTTGGCAATAGCAACTCAGACACTACAGGGATTATTAGTAAACATACCAATTCTGGTAGGGAAAAAAAAGTATGTGAGTACCCAAATATGTTCTGCTTTTATTCCCCCTCTGTTTCCTACAGAATTTTTTATAAATCTGTTTTCTTATTTTTTTTCTGATAAAGATAATGAGTGGACAGAGCTGCAAATATGGAAGGAGAGGGAAAGACTGGAAACTTCTCTTTTAGAAAAATGTTATCAAAAAACAAGATTAGTTCCTAGATAATAAGCAGAATAGGTACAAAGTTCAGAGTCTGTGAAGACTGAAAAAGTCCTGGGGCTGATGTGATATTCAGAGCAAGTGAAAAGAAGGAGAGAAGGGGACTTATTTATGGGATCGTCTTGTTATTTTGTTAAGATAGTAGGGTAGATTTGAATTATATTTTACTGTTTCTTATTGTTTTTCTTGGCACTTGATTCCTTGCTGAGACCAGATCATGAGAGAGGACAGCCTTATTAGAGTAACATAATCATTTACAAAACATTTGATCTACTTTCCTGGTTAATGTTCACTGAAGGTATAAGAATGAACACCTGAAAAGGAAGCTTTTTTTTCTGTTTCCACTTCCATTTTCTCTTCCACTGTAACTCTGATTCCTTTGAGATTATATTATCCTACTTAACTCCTTTGAACTGAACTGAAATATCTATCCTACTCCTCATTGTCACTAGAGAATCCAGAGCCAGATGGAATAAGAGTGACTTTCACTGATTCTTAGAATGGGTGACCTTAGATAAGCTCTCCTCCAACACTCACATTTAAATATGAAAACATTTATTCCATAGTGGGATTTGCTATGTTTACAAAGAAATAAAACCCAAATCTTTAGGTTCCACATTGGAAGTATCTCCACCTAACGAGGGATAGCTAGACCTTGAAATGAGGTTCTCATCTCATGCATGCCTCTTCTTCCTGAGGATCCCTTGCTATCACACTGGTAACTCCTCCAGATAGCAGATCTCCTCTTATTCTGCCACACAAGGTGTCAATGTTGGAATTCTAGGAGCTCTCTGATCTCCTCTCCCATCACCCTCCTCTGTCCTCAATTCAAGTCTCACACGTCGTTGTCATTCTTCCAAACAGCCAAGCACATACTAGCCTCGGGGCATTTATGCTTCCACCTTGTTTCCTAGAATATCTTCCTTCTATATATCTCCAAAGCTTTCTCCCTCCTTTTATTTAGATCTTTGTCTAGATGTTTCTAGATTTCTGTATCTAAAATATTAGTCTGTCCCCTGTCACTCTCTGCCCCTTACATGGCTTTGACTATTTTTTCTCAGCACTTATCACAAGTGAAGTGATATTTATGTATTTGCTTATTTATTGACTGCCTCTCTTTACTACAATATAATGTCTGTGACAGCAAAGAGTTAGTTTTCTTCACTAGTCTAGTTCTGTAGGATCTAGAATAATACCTGGCATATAATAAGTGCTCAATAAATAATTATTGAGTGAATGAATATTATTAATGTTCTCCTGTTGAGAAAAGGCTATAATTATTCAAGATTGTGATAATTGTGATAAGAAGTAGGAAGGAGGGGACAACATGATACAGGAAGTAATATGAAATGAACTGTAGAATATTAAAGACGGGATTAAATCCTGGTTCTGACATTCTTATCTATGTGTACTTGCTCAATTCACCTAAACTCTCTGATCTTTATATTTTTCACCTCAAAATTGGTTTCAACTCAAAAGCAGATCATTTTGAGGAATAAATGTAATACTACACAAAAGCATCTAGCACAATGTCAAACACATAAGAGGCTTCATTTCAAAACTGGTAACTATATAATTCATCTTTAAAAAGTTCATCTGTTCTTTAGAACTTACAATTTATGTCAAATCTTAAATTGCAGTTTACTTTCTTTCCATTTTTATATTTACCAATGAGGACAATATTCTGATATATTTGTCCTCATAATATTTTGAAAAAAAAAGCAGGGTGTTCTTCCTCCGGACCATCTAAAACCAATCTTCTCAGAACCAACTTCTCATATGAGGACCCAGGTGATTGATTTTATATATGGACATTCTGCTTAGAGCCAGCTTCCCAAGTGAGCAACCATGTGATTGATTCTAGATGTGATTCCCCTTCAGAAGACCTCCTCTCTACTCCTCTGAAAGCCTTAGATCTAGCCAAAGTTTACAATGTGATATGTCCAGTACCAAGACAGGAGCAGTTCACCAAATCTAGTAACAGGATCATTTCATTTCATTCTCATAGAGAGAAGAAGACAGATGTTGCTTTGAGGTTAGCTAACTTTCTTTAAGAGCCTCCAAAATGGAAAAAGTAGAGAATGGTAGTACTTTGTTTAGTATATTATCTGGCAAATTTGTCAGGGTCTCTCATAGGCTATTTCTATAACAGTGAAACAAAGCAGAGTGTTTTATATTTCAGATGTAGTATATTTCAGTCTTTTTACAAAGTTGACCCTGGAAAAACAGATCATAATCCTTATAAAAAGAAGCTCTCTTCTTACCACTTTAAGTTTTACAGTTTAAAATAGAACCTTTGAACCCTCATCACTTCTGAAATTCATCATTGCAATGCTTGCAGAGTTTTAGGTCTATTTTCAATTGACTACAATTCCTATGGTTGGAATAAAAGAGAGTCACAGCTCCAGGAAAATGGCTCTAAAAGTAACACTTTTTATATGTGCCCCAGCAATATTAATAATATCTACCATTTGTTTCGTGTCCTTCATGGTTCATAAAAGTTGTTCTCTGGCCTGTATTGCATAATGGTCATAGAAGTACTCCCAATCATTCATTCAATAGACATTTACTATATGTTACTATATACCACGTTTGGGGTTGGTGCTCAATGTACAGTCATATGATCCTCTGAGTTAGAAGGCAACCACAATTTACAGATAAGTTACAGATATTTTAAATGGCCGGTTCAAGGTTTTAATAACTGGTAAAACTGAGATATGAAAATAAAATCCATTATTAGCAAAAGGATACTATATATTATGTCTTTTACTATCTTCAGTTTGTGAGAACTATACCAAATATGACTATTCCTTTCAGGAAAGCTTTTATGAATTTCTGGTGAGTGACTTCTACATATTTGAGATCTAATCATCATGCCCAGGAAATACATACGGTATTCAAACCAAAATACTTCTTTGATTATGTTTATTTTTAAGTGATAATGAACATATTGCCAAACCACAGTTGCTTAGAGCATGTGCAAGATGTGACAGCCAAATTTGAAATGATCTTTAAGGCATAGGTAAAGGTTTCCAGTGCCCGCTTTAAATAAGAAAGCTTTCTTTACCAACTTATTAAACATTACATGAATTATTAAGAAATTTAGAGATTCTCTTTATGAAGAAATATTTAAAAACTTGACAGATATGTATGTATGTACACAGCCCAAATGGATTAGAGTGCAGTCTTGGCTTATTCAGCTGAATGGACACAGAAAGAGCAATCACAGTGTATTCTGTTGTCAAACCATAATAAGACAGTGTTCAGAGAGTCTTCTGATCTGGGAAAAAAAATAAGAGAGTTTGCTAAAATGTGTGTGTGTGTGTGTGTGTGTGTTCTACTAACTTCCAGGAACTTCATTATGCTTTGGGAATATAAAGATGAATAATACAGAGATTCTACCCTTAAGAGACTTTTAGATTAGTAGAGAAAGAGCTATAAACATGAGCAAACCAAGGTATTTTACATGTGCCAATTTAGATGTCTATATGGTAGATGCATAAAGAAGGAGATTGGAAATGACTTATTTATTTATTTATTTATTTATTTATTTATACTTGTTTAATATCTATTTTCATGGTAGAAAAAAAAAATCCTTTAAGAGTTAGGCCTGTATCCATAGACAGCACACTACTTTCAAATGAATTTTGAATGAATCTCAGACAAGGGTGGATAAATAAATGAATGTTTTAAAATTAATTAATGGTAAGTTCTCTCTCTAAGAACTTGGGGGGTGGGAAAAGAATCAGGCAAGATTCTATGGAAGTACTTAACTAACAGGGAAAGGGAGAAGCCAGTCCAGACAGAAAGAGCATATAAACAAATTGGAAAGTTTAAAAGGTCTCTACTCTGTTTGAACAGTCTTATAAGCAGAAATGGAGATGCACGTATTTAGGTTGATTTTGGATAGTGTTTTGTGCTAAGTAGTTTGGATTTCATCCTGTAGGTGAACATGCAAAGGATTAACATGATAAAGTTTGCATTTTAGGAAGATCTATAGGAATTGGAATCCATATACCTTTCAAGTTTAGTCCCAGTGGAAGAATTGGTACCTATCTAAGAAAAATGGATTTAGGAGAGTTACTCAAACCTTCCCCTGAAGTAGTCTAGCACTAAGCTATTTTATCCCTTTGTTTCTATAGCAAAAACAAATGGATAATTTATTTTAGAGCCATTCGTATGCATTGTTTTTATATTAAACTCCTTCATAGTTCGGGCTTCCAAGCTTTTTTTTTTTTTTTATGACTCAGATTAGTTTACCCATAGATGTTTATAGCATATATGGTCTTTAACACCTCTTTGAAAAACTTAGTTTCTAGTATCTGGGTTAAACTTATTTAGTATTGATGAGTAAGTGATTCAGCCTACATGGAGCATTCTTCAAATTGTCACAATTTCAGTATGTCGGCTCTTGAATTAGAAAAAGATCAATCCTAACCCATTGTCCCTGTAAATCCTTCACCCACTGAAGGTGAGGTTCTCATCTCTGCTGATGTCTCCAGCCTTGTTAACTGATGCCTACAGTGTAATACACAACTTTCACTGGAAACTGGAATTATATTTATTTCTACTAACTTGGTTCGCTGCATTTTGAGAATTCTTTCAGCCTCTAGCACAGGAAATATATGCTTAGAAACAGCGTGTGGGAAATTGAGATATGTTTTCTTGACCTGAGTTTGAGTTCAGTTTGGGGATGCATGTGTTTTCTTTCTTGGTGGAGGACCATAATTAAGTACTGAGAAGAATCTTGATGTTTTTCATTAAAAGATTCATCCCTACCTTTCCCTCTCCATTCGTTTTTATCTAGGGCAGTAAACATGACATGAGTCCCACATGAAATTAGAGTGACACCTGGAATTAGAATTTGGAATTCTTTTTTGTTGTTTGTTTGTTTGTTTGTTTTCAAGTATGCTGGCTAGTTATATTTAAATATGAAAATTATCGAACTCTTATGCTCTCTTAAAAGAGGAAAAGGTTGTACCCTCACTCTTTAATCCTTTAAAATTTAATTAATATAAGGAACCTTAAGAAGTTATTTTGTCTACCTGCCTGCATTTATTTAGTAATTTGATCAACAGATAATGAAATGTGCATTAACCCTCAGCCACTTTGCAAGGCCACTGGGGAGAATGCTAAGTAAAGGTGAATAGGAACCAGCTTCTGACTTCTATCAAATCAAATTCTTATATAATAGTGAAGAAGAACATAAAATGCATTACTGAAATTTAATAAGATTTAGCTTTTCCTCCATTGATGGACATTTATAAATTATGGTGCATGATAATTTTGCTATAATACTGAGCAGCATTTCAAAATGCAGATATGTGTTAATAAAGTAAGCTCTTCATATAGAATTGAGGTAAGCAAACAACAAAACCAACCTGCTAAACAATAGTTCCCCCTTTGGAATTAAAAAAAAAAAAAAACGGAACTGATGGATTAGTAAATGTATATATTTATGCATTTTCCTGGAAAGAATTATAAGAATAGGGAGGGGGACAGTTGAGAAGAGGTCTTGTACATTTTTTTTTAGCCTTTCTGTAGTTCAGATTTACTAACTTTATACATGTTCTTCTTCCATTTATTTGTTTATTTTTAGTAGCAAAGGAGTATCTACACCATAAGAGTATATCTGTATTTTTTTCTTTTTTGTGCTTCTTTCTAATAACATGTGTCATGCCACATACAGTATGTAGCAATCTATAAACATCACATACAATATACAAAGATCTCATCAGAGGCAAGTACAGTACTGAAATACAGAATAGGAAGGAATGAGGCAAGACTAGACAATGGTCCATCTTGACGAATAAATAAGATTCTTTTATTTTTAAAGTATCTTTCGCTTCAAAGCCCTTTTCTTGATGTTTTGCCTTCCAACCACACAGGTTTTCCCAGTTTATAGTTGGGTATGTTAATAAGTCAGTTGTAGGTAAGTCAGTTTATGCTTCTTAGAACTGCTCGTACTTTCCACTTTCGTGGTGTCAAAATATGTTTTCACACAGCACAGTTAACGTTTTAGTCATATTCCCTCATAAAATAAACTAAGTTTAACCTTCAACTCATACTCTGTGACCCATCTACTTGAAACATTAGCTTTCTCTGTTAATGTTATTCCCCTTATGTTGTTTGAGTTTTCTTTAAAAATAATATTTCCTAAATTAAAAAAAAATTATCAGAAAATTATTAGCAAAAAAAAGAAATGATGGTGTTTTAATACTTTAAACAGAGAGGTGAATTTGAGATAATTACTTAGGCCATACTATGATTTACGAAAAAGTGGTTTTCTCTGTCATGTGTCTAGGCAAACAGCTGTTCTCTGCTTTTATTATCTCTGCAGGCATTTTCCTTTTTTGTAAGTCTGTTTCCCATAGTAGAAAATTATATTTGAAACTAAATATAAGCATTAATCCATTACTGAACACTAAAACTGGGAACGTACATGCAAATTACACTTTCCTTGAAGTGCATTATTTTTATTTATTTCCACTTTTTGTTTTTACATTTCTTTGCTCATTTTGGCCTAAATGATAGGGGTAAATATGTGTCTGACACTTGTAAATATAACCCATGTAATTTGTCTATTCCTTTAAACTATTATTAGCGTGGCAGTGGAAATCATCTTAGGAGATCTCATTGGCTGTTTAGTTTTCAGTTCTAATTCTAACCTATGGGCAAGGAATCACTATAATCATATCTATCATTTTTACATTATTCTTTTCTATCTCACATCAATACCAACTACTTCTGTCTGCATATGGGAGGAAATAAGTAATGCTGGTCAGGTATAAGACAGCAGGAAACTTAAGGACTATGGCGAATTGTAGCAAGTGCTAAAATGAGTTCAAATTCATTGTTGTTAAGACTGCCAGTTTTCAACTTCAGATCTCTATGGCTCCAGGTGTTCTAAAAATATTTCAATGAAATCCTATCATTGTGTCTATCTCATTCATTCATATTTTCATTCACCGAACATGTAATGGAAGCCTGTGTTTTAGCCAGACCAAATAAAACTTGGTATCAGTCCTTCATGTGCTCATTAGTAATCTGGCAGTTGGTGCAGAGAGTCGTGCATGCAAACTGTGAAGTTTCAAAACTCTCTGTGGTATTAGATGTGATTTCTAAACTAGAGGATATTCTATGACTCTAGTACTAGAAGTTGACATCCATTCTGTGCTCCCAAAATACCTATTTATTTTTCTATGGTAGCCTCCATTGCCACCTATTAGAGTGTCTTTTACTTGTCTTCCTCTCTGTCTAGACTGACCACTTTGCCAGGTGCAAAGTCCAGGGTTGTGTAACGTATATCATCTCATATACTGAAGAGATTTGAGTATTTTTAAAAAGATGAGTGTGTTAAAATATTCCTGAGTTTGATTAACATCTTTCAGTTTGTGTCATTTTTTCATCATTAGCATGAACAGTTTTTTTTTAATGTGCAAGTCACCTTGAATAGCACAGAAATGGTTTGGCTGTTTTTAAAGTTTGTTTTATTCCTATTTTTTTCATTGAAAACTAATTCACATACACTTAAAAAAGGTAGATCCTAGACCAAAACGGTATTCCATTTTAACTAACAGTTCTCGAAATTCTTTTTTTAATTCTTTTATCTCATCCTTCTATTCTCACTCTGAGATTTTATAATCTTACCTCCAATAAACTGCTTCTATTGTCATTACTTATCTTCTCCACCCAGTTCCTCCCATTCTGCCTTTATTCTTTTTTTCTGAAATAAGATTTATAATTTATCTGAGGTGATTAATTTAATATATAAAGCACCAGACCTATAAGTCATGACAACAAAGAGATATATTTTAAAACCATTACCACAATCCAATATAAATGGTAGAAAAATTTTTAAAAATTGAATGATAAAAATCAAAAAATGTTCAACTTCTCTAAAGGACAGTAAGAATTCTGCTACTGATATATACTAAAAACCTATGTCACTATCTACTTGTATTGTATGATATTAGAGAACATTCTTAGTGGCTCATAAAACTGAAGATATGTTAAGTTTTAGTAGAAAATCAGAATAAAATATTTACATTAATTTTGCTAAGCAAAATATTCATTGCTATTTTGTTTGCTTAAAACAGCAAATCCTATAAATCATTAGACTATCTTATCAGTTATGCATTGGATGTTTCACATTTAATACAAAGTTTGGAAGAGTAGAAATACTCCACTAAGCAAGCAAACAGTAATTACTCCTTCATAATTACCATGTAACTTTATTACCAGCATTGTTATAATTATATTTTAAATATTCCCCATTTACGTGATAGACCATAATGTCTTCTAGCATATTACAGTCTGTAGCTTTTAACTGCATCTCACTCCACAAAGGCGTCTTTTTCATTTAGTCTCTATTTTAACTACTGTTGAAAGAGACTAAACAAAATTAATTGGCACCATAATACAGCAATAAGGAAATGGTAGACAAGATAATATTTCTGTGATACTGAAATCATCTCATTACTCAGAAGATTCACGATTAACATCTAAGATATAGTCTGTCAAGGAGCCAGTCGTAATTGAATCCATGTCTCTTAAACTTCTTTGTGCACACTAATCACCCAAGGATCCAGCTCAAATGTAGATTTTGATCCAGTAGGTCTAGGGAAGGACTCAAGAGTCTGCATTTCTAACAGGCTCCCAAGTGCTGACACCAGTGCTTCTGGATCCACTTTGAGTAGCATCACTTTCAAGTATTATGTATACCTATGTGTAAAATGTTATTAAAAATACACACACACACATATGTAAACTTAACCTTGATCTCTGCTGTAATCACTTCCCACCATGAAGCCTGGAAATTAATTGCTACTGTCAAAGGACTTAACACAAACAAAAGCAGCATTCAACCTATGAAAGTCTGCCAAGTAAGCACCAGGCAATTTCACTCTGAAGTGAAGTCAAAGAAGGCTTCCCAAAGAACCAAAGAACGTGACTTTTGAGCTAAATTTTGAAGGTTGATTAGTAGTTTGCCAGATGGAGGGTGTGTGTGTTGGCCATGCTGGGAAAGGAAATTCCAGGCAGGAGGAAGGCTTGATGAAAGATAAGATTAAGGGGACAAATTCTTATTTTCTAAACAAGGAGTTTGAACTTTATGTTGCTATATTTAGGAATCATCTAATCACTAGAAGATTATATAAATTTTAATTCATCTAATTTACTAGTGTTTTCTCTTCCACTCAGTGAAATACACCCCTTGGGAAACTAACAATCACAATTATACTCCTGTAATTCCAAGATAATATTATAGATCTATCCATCTTTTTTAAATGACATATCTGAAAATTTGATTCTGGGATATTATTTTTTAATTCATTTAGTGGTCCTATCTTTTTTTCTATTATGATCATCTTCAAATTAGTAAAGTAACAGCAGTTGTTTCTACTTAACGACATCAGTAAATATAAATAAATCATTATCAACATCCATAGCTTAATGGCTTATGAAGATCCATGAATATCAGGGTGGCTAAGATTTGAGGCTTCTGAGATACTGCAAAACACAGTTCACAAAGACATCTTAGTTGAAAGTTAAGAAAGTCTCACTCCATGATTTTAAAATTTATTTTAGTAGTAAAAATAATTTTTTGAAAGTTCTCTTTCTAATAATTGAAAACTTGAAGGTAGGTTTAATATCTAGAATCTCATATCGATGAGATTCCTTAATTTAATAATTAATGAGCTAGCATATTGTTGTTTGGTAATTTTGTTGCAAGGATGCATCTGCAAAATTTTTTGATGCTAGTGGATGGAAGAAATTTTAAGTTTAACAATTTGTTCAGGGCTTTTTTTTTCCTGACTACTCTGCCCCCTAATTTTTTAGCTTCCAAGATTTCACACGCACAAAAACGCTTTTAAATATGTATGTATGTATACATATATATTTAATAAATTTATAATAAATATAATAAATATTTGTGTGTATATATGCACACATATATATCAATTTCTTTGTTTATATAAATGTATGTATATATACATATATTTATTATATAAATTTAATTATATATATTTAATATATATTTAAACTAAAAAATTGGGAAAACGCAGAAGTTTTAGACATATAATTATAGATATATAATTGTTCTAAGGAAAGCAAACTGAGGGTAGAGATTACCTCTTTCAACAAATAAAAATTTCTTGGAACTTAGCTCTAGAACAGTTATTATTTAACATTTTAACATGGCATCTAGAGAATGAAAAACCCAGTAAAATCTGTTGCTGTGTGGATGGCACAATACTTTTCATAGTCGTAAAATACCACTTTGATGGATTCAAACTTCCAATAGTCACTCTTGCAATTGAATGAGAAAAATAAATAAAGATAGTGATAATAATAAAAACAAACAGATAAAGGAACACTCATTGTAGCTTACTTAATTGCATATTAACACACATAAGAGTTACATGACTTGCATCATACTCAAGAGATAATGGAAGCCAAACTTTGGTCATGTCTATATATATACATACATATATATACATATGCATATGTATGTATATATATATGTATGTATGTAGATATGTATATATGTATGTATATATCTATGCGTATATATATATACACATACATGCAATATGTGTAGATGTGTGTGTGTTTGTGTGTGTGTGTGTGTGTGTGTGTGTCATGTTCTACACATATATACGCTTTTGAAATCTAAAAGGGAATTTTCTTATGCATAGAGTTCTGGTGTCCAGTTACACTTTTGGCTTTTTATATGGAGAAATAATTTAGACTACTTCTAATGTGATGACTTTTATAATAACTTTTTGATTTAGCCATATTAATAAATGCGAGCAACCTAGCTGGGAGTGAGAATGGGGAGGAATGGGTTTTGGGGATCATCTATTAAGATAATAATGCTACATGTCAATTACTAAATTTTAGTGGCATATATAATAAAGATTTATTTAGAGCACACATTTGTGAGATGGCCTTGACTCATCTCACCTGGGCTTATATATTTTTCTATGGTCAACTGCACATTATGTACATACCTCTGCTGATCTTGGATGAGCTCACTCAAGTGTCTGGGAAGGGGCTGGCCATTGGATGACTTAGTTTGGCTTTGGCTTGGATGGTAAAGATGACTCGTCTACCTTTGGATCTCATCCTCCAGCAGGTTAGGCTGGTCATATTCATGTAGTCATACAAAGAAGCAAAAGAAGCAAACCTCAATGCTTAAAAATGTTGAAGCTTCTGCTTGGGCCTCATTTGCTGATATCTTATTGCTCAAAGCAATTCATGTGGAGTCAGACCGAGTAAGATTGAGAGGGCTCAACACTATGACATGAGGGGGAAAAAAAAAAAAAAAAGATATAGGGAAGGATAAAGAATTAATACAATTAATTTTCAGCAGAACATATTTTCCCAGGATATGGGGGGAGGAAGAAGTTCATTTTTGGTTTCAGACTGTAAACTTACAAATGAATATTTGGTTTATTTGAGCAAATTAACTAACAAAACACTCTCAGCCATATTAATGCATCAGTCAGGTTTGTTAGACCAATATAACTTTTCTTAAATTTATTCATTTTGTATATATTTGTAGTAATATCAAGTGGCAATTTTCCAGACAAGTAGGGCTGTGGAGGTGGCATCAATGCTCAAAGAATAATTTTTGCCTTGTTACATTTTAAACAAATTGTCATTTGTAGTGTCACTGTTGGAAGAGGAGTTCTGTCATACTTTAGTTTGGGTCACTTTTTCTTAGGAAATAAGTTTTCATAAGTCACCCAGCATCACAATATTCCCCCCCCCCAGTCCATGATTTATTTGTTAGGGCCATATACTTTGGCTATATTTTATCATGTGGGTTTACTTAATATTCAAATAATTAGTTTCCTTGGGATTCTAACTATATTTTACTGGGGAACTGGAGTGAAAGGGGTTGAATGAACAATCAATTTTTTAGCTTTTATGAAATTGCAGAGGATAATGAGAAAAAAATAGCTAATTTGGTTGCGATTAGCAAAATAGCTCCCTTTGTCGAAAGAAGCTCCTAAATATTTCTTTCCCAAATAGAATCCTACAGTTTTTACAGTGAAACATAGTTGATATGAGGAAGAATTATTTATCCAAACAGAAACGCTGCTTATGAATATGTTTCTAACATAACTGGAAGGGGTCGACACTGCCTCTTTACTTCTAAGGCAAGTTCACATTCTGCTTCAGCTGATTATTTTTTCAACAATATTTGTTTTAGTCTTTTATGGTCTGCCAGTACTTTTTTGAAGACCAGTTAGAATAGCAGCCAGCAGAGTTGAGACTAAAAGGGGGCAAATATCTCTCCAGAAGCAAGACTACTTCAAAAGCTATGCATTACAAAGCCCTACTGTGACTTAAATCATCACTTATTTTTAAGGGGGATTTGCTAATGTAGAATTGGTTTCTTATCTTCCCAGCCCCTAGTGAGCCTTTACTGTGCAAATTCGCTGATGGAGGACAAAAGAAGAGGCAGAATCAAAGCAAATACACCCAGAATGGAAGGCCTTGGCCCAGGGAAGGAGAGGTGAGTCCTGGTTGACTTGTGCTCAGAAATTTGGCAGCAAACATCCCTCGAAAGGGTGGGAAGACAGATATTTGGGGCCATGATGAAATCAGGTCCTGTAGAAAACCAAATGTCTTCAAAGGAGGCAAATGAGCAGGACTATGTTAATGTGCTCAGTACAAAA
>NW_006431210.1:4799655-4833018 GCF_000325575.1 Pteropus alecto
AGAGTGTAGGACTTCAAAACTGACTTCTGCACTACGCTAAGTCTTCTGTTTTAACCAAACTTGAACCTGATGGGCACTCGCAGAAAGACTCACTCACAAAGAATTAATCTGTGATTATATAATAGTCATAAAAAGAGGGTATGACTACTTAAGAAAGTATTTTCAGTGAAATCAATAGTGAGAGTTCGATGTTGTGTTTTGAAAAAAGCAAACAAAAATTTAGATTTATTTCATTCTACCATTAAGATGCTCTACTTGACACATAGATGTGTATGATGCATATGTCCATATGTTCATTAATGTGTGGATATGTGTTTTATAAATGTATATGTTAATATAAAATATGTCATTTCCTGTTGGTCAAGGAGAAACAAAAATTGATATGTACAGGATTTTGTTTTTCACAACGAGGAGAAAAGCATGTAACTGGTAATTATCCATTTACCCTCCTGGCACAAAATGGTTGAAAAGCAAGCTTATGGATCTAGTGCCACTTGGAATGGATTTCCTTTTATTATTTTTTATTGTAAGAAGACAAAGAAAAGGTGTCTGGGCTTCTAAAGGTTCTTTGTATTCTTTGTGAAATGGAATGAAGTTGTTTGAATGACTTGAATAAATGCCATTTTGTACCAAGGCCATAATTTGAACAGAATAGCTTTATTTAGCATTTCTATTCAAAGTACCTACTTCATCCATTTATCATTTAAGAGGCATCCGACTTGATGCAGCATTTTATACTTTCAGCACTGAGACAACAGTTGTAAGGAAAAAAAGAAGGGTGGAATTTTTCTCAGCAAAACCTTTAGCCATTTTTCAGTTTCTAAGACTTGTCTGTTTTGAGTATTTTCATGCAGGTCTCAAAACCCATCTTAAAAAGTATAGTATGTTCCAGTATTGTATAATCTATAACTCATTACCTTATGACGCGAAAAAGAGAATCACCATTGGGTGCCTGAAGCTAGTAAAAAAAGGCACAAGTTTCAACATTCTCAACTTTATTTTTATTTTATTATTTTTTTTAAACACCTACAGCATCTGGTATTCCTAGGTGGTCTTCCATCGAAGTACTAACCATCGAAGTACTAAGCCCGATCCTGCTTAGCTTCTGAGATCAGACAAGATCAGGCATGTTCAGGGTTGTATGGCCGTAGACAATTCTCAACTGTAGAAAGGCAGTTTATGTTATGTTCAAAAAAGGAAGAGGGAGGGGAATGACCCATGTATGTTTAGCATGCAGTTTAGTGGTCAGTAGGTAGTCCACTGCCCCCAGAAGACAGCTGATTTCTGATAGCACTCATTATCACGTTGGTCCCCAACCAAGCATCCATAGTCTAGAAAGACTCATTTGAGCTTTAAAAATGTAGATGAGTCAAATGCCTGCTGTTCAGAAAGATTTCTGAATCGCAGACCATAACCCAAAAGCCTCAAATCTGAATTAGGTATCTTAACACTAATGATTGAAACTTCAGTTCTTGTCTCCTTATAAATCTGTAATATTACATTCACAAAATAGATGCCAATTGCAGAAAGACATCTCACCTGAGTCTACATTTCTTAGTCACCAAACCAATAAAAATAAATGTACAGTTAGAGCTGCCATCCTGCTACTATTACGGAATCTACGGCTTTTGTTTTAGAGCATGTTAAAGAAAGAATGTGTATATTCGTGGCATAGAAACATTGTGGAGTCAAGTTTAGGACCCAGAATGCCTCATAATTTAAATGTATTTTTAAAAGTATATTTCTAATCTTTGTTTTCAAAAGTTGCTTTTTAAGAGCTATAGATTTTCCTGTTGAACTATGAAAATCAGGGAACCTAATAAATTTATCTGTGACCAATAAAAATATATTTTAAATGTATAAACACATTCAGAGGAAAGAAATTAGGAAAATAAATGGCATGCACTAAAAATATGCTTATCAAATATTTTGGTTTTGAGATGAACATGTTAATTTTTACAACTTTATTGTGGTACTGGAGTAGACACACCAAGAATGTTAGATAACTTTGTGTGTTCATCTTTACAAATATTTTCACTTTTATTTCCCCTTACATTGTACTTGCTGGCATAAATTAAAGTATATCAGATGTTTATAAAATATGACATAATATAAATTAATCCTATGTAAGCAGTATTTAATTAATGTTATATACCAGTAAATTTTAATTACTGTATTTCATAGTTTCTAAGATACACAGGTTTTTTTTGTTGTTTTTCCACATTTTAACGGTTCTGGAATTGTTTCTCCTCATATAATCAATGGCTTTATTACAAGATAATTTGTGTTTGCTTCTCTTAGTCATCTGGGGTTACTACCTACAGTTTCTCCTTAAGGTCTATAATCACAATGATTGCCTGAATCGAAACCCCAATCAAAGCAAAGATGGTGGGTCACATCCTGAGGGGAATTTATTTTTTGTCCCCTTCTTTCATCCAGTGTTAAGAATGAGACGTGCAACTTTCCTTAAAGTCCATTTCTGATGGGTAGTTTTGTTTTTCCATTTACCTTGTAACCCTTTGACATCCCAATTTTATAAGATCATTTTGGATATTTGTTTTTGCTCATTTCTCTTATTATACAGTTGACTCTTGAACAACACGGGTTTGAACTGCACCAAGTCTACTTATATGCATTTTTTTCAATAAATATACAATTGATCCTTCATATCCCTGGATTTCCCATCCAAGGATTTGACCAACCAGTGATGGAAAACAGTATTTTTTGATACGCAATTGGATTTCGTGGATGCAGGAGAACCAATAGTATGCATTGTTCTATGGCATTTCATAAGAGACTTAAGCACGTGTGGATTTTGGTATGTTTAGGAGGTCCTGGAACTAATCCCCCATGGATATCTAGTTAAATTTGGAGGGATTCAAAAGTTACATGCAAATTTTTGACTACATGAGGGTCGGCACCCTAACCCCTGTGTTGTTCAAGAATCAACTGTATAAAATAATGATAAACTTTTCAATCATCGCCTTAAATAAAATGAAGGATAATTTATATTCTGCTGCTTCAAAACTTGAGATAATAGCATGGATTGAGGCTAATGTTTACTTTTCCTCTTTCATGAAAATCAGGTAAAAAACGAGAGTGTGAAAAGGATTTTTGATGAAATGCTTAAAATACAAAATCAGTGAATTATAAGCATCCTAAAAGTAACTTAACAGACAACTGATAGGCTAATTAACAGTTTAATTTATTGTGTAAAGCTGTTTTCTTCTGGGTGGCATTTTAATAACAGTTCTTTTAGCATAGTTTGGTGAAATTCATTTCTTTACAAAAAACTAATACTGAAAACTATACATGTAAATCAGTTTAAATTAGTGAAGTTTTTAAGCTTAAATATGTGCTCTGTGGTCCTTGTCATTTTATTTCTTTGTTTTGTTTTTTGTCTTTGTCTTTTTTGTTATTGTATTTTTACTTTTTCTTTTTGTTTTGTTTTTTTCTTTGATTTTTTTTTTCATTGTATTAATGCAACAGTTTTCGAACTCTTTGGTCTCAGTATTCCTTTATGCTCATAAAAATTATTATGTATTAGTTCATTAAAAAAAACAATAAACCCATCACATGTTAACAAAAATAGTGTATTTTTATGGAAAACACTATACTTTTCAAAGCAAAGGCAATTATTTTTGAGAAGAATGGCACTGTTTTACAATTTCGCAAATCGCTTTAACGTAGTAAAAGATGACCAGATTTGTATATCTGCTTCAGCATTCAACCTATTGCAATATGCTGTTTTGTTTAAGCACATGAAGAAAGTCCAACTTCACACAGACATGTCATTGAAAAATGGAAGGCCTGTGGATCTTTTAAAAGGATCTCAGGAACCTTTAGGTGATGGTACATCACATTTTGAGAACCATTGTCCAAGAGAAGCTTGAGCCAAGAACAGGGCTGATAGTCAACTTCTATATGCCAGAGAGCCATGCAGCTTGTTAAAATATTAAAATATATCGGTATCATTTGGTATATAACTGCTGGCTCTGGTCCCTCAGTACAACCCCACTGCCACTCTGGTGAGTCCTTCAAGACCTCTCATGATCCAGCGAGAATGGGGAGTTCCCCGGGATCCTACTTCAGCATTTAAATTCTGATTGGCCAGTGCTTATGCCATACTGGTAGTAAAATGTTTTAGCGTCACCCCTAGTTCAGAGATGGTTCCACTTCATCGTCACTATGACTCTCATGACATTGCATTGGCCAGATGGTTCAATTACATTTGAGGCCATATTCTCAGTTCTTACTTCAGACAATATGTCACTCAAATTGATCTTGTTAGTGCTCCTTCAATGAATGGTCTGGAATCAGGAATAAAACAGTCCAAAAATATATCAGAAACATGAAGAGGAACTCCTGTTGCTTCTTCCTAATAGTCCAAAGACTATTTCTAAAGACTACCAAGAAGCCACAAAATTTGTTTGGACTCAACACCTCAAATAATAACAGCAGATCAAAAAACATTCAACTATGATGACAAGAGTCACTCAGATTTTGAAATTCCTTTATGTTAACTTTTGTTGTGACTAGTCTGGGTTTCCTTCAGAATTTTCAACATTAGTAAATACTGATTGAAATCACAGAAAGTGTTGCTATTTCTCCAAATTTTCGTACTGAGATGTTACCCTTAAATAGTGCAAATATTAAAAATTTTAAAAAACCTACCCAAGCCCTGTCCTAATTGAGTCATTAAATGTCATTGATTAACAATTACTTTGGGAGTTGTACTTCTAATAAATAATACTTTGGCCAGAGACACAAACAAGAGACATGGTAAATGAACCAGAAGTAACCCAACATAGTACTCAGATGTCTAGTGAAACAGACACCAAGATTTCATTATAAAAAGTTAAATCAATAAAATGACATTTCTTGCCTTTATCTTACTTACAGTTCTCCACTAGAATCAATTAAAAAACAATAAAAAATAACTAATATTTTCACTCTATTTGCTACTCTGAAGATATTTTTTCTTACTATGGAAACACTTAAGATTATCTTCATGGTCTAGATATGCAAATGAACTAATGAAACTAATACAATTTGTAAGCAATCAACACTCAGGTTCCCAGGAAAAGTTTACAGGTTATGTTAGAGAGAAAATCAAGTCAGTTTTTTGGGGATGCTTTCTAGGAATACTAAGGTTTGGAATTTCTTACCTATTCCCAATTAAAGAACAAGTTCCAGATGATTTCTAATGATATATTATTTCTTGAAGACATTTTATTTAAGTGCATTATTTGCCCGAGACACAGGCTTCTGAGTATAGGAGTACAGGGTATAAACCGGATAATACCAGGGGGTGCCATTCACACAAACCAGATGTAAATGGTGCCCCTTAGCATATTAAAAATACTTTAGATCTGCCTGGACATGTTAATGTAAACAGTGGTCCCAACCTTTGTGACACCAGGGACCAGTGCTCCTATGAGAATCTAATACCGATAATCTGAGGTGGAGCTGAGGCGGTGATGCTAGTGTTGGGGAGCGGCTGCAAATGCAAATGAAGCTTCCCTCAGCTTGCCTGTGGCTCACTTCCTGCTGTTCGGTAGAGTTCCTAACAAGCTAAGGACTGGTAGGGACTGGCCCAGGGGTTTGGAACGCCTGGTTTAAAAATCTTTAAGGTTTAATAAACTGACATAATGTTCTTTAATTTCCTTAAATTAGTAGATCCCATTAATGCATTCACAAAATGCACTATTAGTGAGCTGAAAGCTAAGGTCGTTTTATCACAGGCAACTTAAGGGATCTGTTATGACCTATAACCTAAATAATATGTTGCCTATTTTCAGACCTGAAATGAACTTGTTTTCAGTGGTGATTAAAACTTCCCCTATACTATAAAGTTTTATAACTTCTGTCCATTCATAGCTATTATTAATAAAAATTCTCTTCAGTGCCAGTAAGTGAATAAAGGCCTGCAAAGGTCACGTGGGAGAATGGGATTTCCCATTCTACTATGAAGTCCATAGTCAAGTGCAGGCAAAGTTGAAAAACCTGATTTCAAACACCCAGCCTCTTTCTTGTTGTGCCTCAAGCATTAGGAGTAATTATTTATTCTGACTAAATCCACTTCTGATTGAGACAAAGATGTCTTTTTAGGTTTCTAGGTAGGCAGGTAGCCATAGTCAACACAATAGTTACATCCTATGTTCCACTTCTAGATGATTAAACATTTTCTTTGAAGGATATGACCTAATTTTTTTGTTTGTTTTTGTTTTATTTTTTATTTTTGAATAAAGGTGAATACACACAGATTTGGCATCATAATTATCAAATTCAGTTGTATCTTCGTCATCATCATCATCATCATCAGTACTCTTATTATATTAAAGCATTTGTTCCTTCCATGACTAATACTTTATGATATGGCCTGAGGATGCAATGAGGTATAAGGTATAATCCCTGCTCCGAGTGTTTGTTAGATATCAACATTCACAGTGAGCCGAAAACTAAGGTCCTTTTATCACAGGCAACTTAAGTGATCTATTATGACCTATCATCTAGATAATATGGTGTCTATTTTCAGACCTAAAATCAATTTGTTTTCAGTGCCGATTAAAACTTCTAATCTCCCATTGTTTCTGATTTGCTTTCTTACTATCTTAGTATATGACTACTTTTTGAAGAAATGTCCTTTCGAGAGAAGAATTCTGTTTGGGAGAGTTTTTTTTGTTTTTTGTTTTTGTTTTTTATTTTTTAAGGCAATATGGAAAAGGAAGCAGTTAAACAAAAGCATTCAGTCAGTCAATAAACACTTGTCAAGTGTCCACTCTGTGGAAAGCACAAGACTGCATGATGTAGGTATGAGGAGAACACACAATCCCTTACCTCCTTGCAACCCAAAATGACAAAGATCTTCTATGTCTGTAAAGCAAGAGATTAAAAGTGGAATAGAATATAATTTAGCGTTGTAAAAATAAAATCACTGACTATAACTGGCTTCATACCTACCAACAGTGAAAGAAAACCAAAGCCAAAATAATAATAATAATTATAATAGCAGCAATAACAAAAAGCAGCAGCCACAAGAACATTAGCACATGTTAGTTTTGTTGCTGAGCATTGATTGTGTGTGTTTTCACGGTAATTGATTTATACGCATTTACAAGCCAGTAAATTCTCCCCAAAGTTGGAAAGCTCCACCTTGTTAGCTGGTTGATAGAGGCTTCTATGCCCTTTAGGTGCTGAGTGGCACAGAGAGAAGAAGGAAGTGACTTGAGCTCTGGAATGTTATTTAATCAATCTTGAGTCCTTCTCTAATGCACCTATTGAGAATAATAATACTTTCCAAATTTTAAGAAATTGTGTTTGTCAACATCTGTTTACTTTTCTTCATAATTTACAGGGCACTTTATTTTGGTGATTAAGGGGCAAACTATAGAATATAAATCACAAAATCCACAGCTCCCGACTTAGTGACAACACTGAGCAAACTTTTCAGTCTTTAAGTTTCATTTTCCTCATCAGTAGAATTAGAATGGTCAAAAGCGTACATTTAGTAAGTGGAAAGAGTTAATGAGGTGGTGAAGGCAAAGCACTGAGCACAGTGCCTGGCAAACTATAATTGCTCACATATCAGCTGTTATTATAACTGTCACAATATCATCAACACAAATCAGGGCTTTTTAATCTGAAAGCCAGCTTTGCTATGTGTTCTTTGTGACTCAAGTGTTTAATTCCTTATTTTCCAATTTTATGCCATGTCCATTTATTTTTCAAACAGAAATTATTTTTAATGATACATACATTTATTTAAAAGAAAATCTGCTGCTGATATAATTTTCCAGCTGAGTTTTGACTTATTTTTATAAAGCATATTATAAAACAAGTAAAAATTAATTTATTTTAACTTTCACCCACATTTTATTAATGTTTTTATAAGATCACATTCCAAATCATAAAGCGCTAGTTAGCACTGAAACATTAGATGGTTTTCAAATTTCTAGCCAATTTTCTCTTGAAGGTCATACAATCATAAAAGTCAAGAACAGGCAAAGAAAAGGGACTTGGATGTAGAAGAAGAAAGAAAAAGAAAAAAAGATAATTAAAAGAAAACATGAAGTGCTGCTAGATATCAAGGAAAAGATTGAGTTGGGCTACTATTGAGAACTGATAAATTACATGTTTGATTTTTTTGAAGGGAAAGATGAATTAACCTACTTATTCTGGCAAATAATGGCAATTGATTTGGATACCTTTGTGGCTATGAAAAAGTACTCCTCATGCTCAAATACTTTCCAGTATCCTTCAAAACGATTGTCTTTGATGAAAGAAACATTCTAATGCTATAATTGGTGACTTATTGGATTTAACAAGAACAAGAAACAAGAATTTTCTTACATATATTGTGGTTCCATAGTGCTGAATGTAAATAATTTTTAAGCTTCTACATCCTACTCTATTTCAAGAGTGATGTTACTAAATTCTTCTGTTAGGAAGTTTTAGAATCTTTACAAATAGTGACATTAATGCCATTTATAAAATTTACTTTTGTTTGCTGAAAGGCTCAGACTCATGAAATTATCAGTTTGAAAAAAAGATACAGTAGATGCTTATTATTTGAGGGCTCCATAATTGAAAATTTACCTACGGGCTAAAATTTATTCATAACCGCAGAATCAATACTCATAGTACTTTCATTCATGGTCATTTGCAGATGTGCAGAAAAGTGAAAAATTTGTCACCCAACACATGTTCCCAACTGAAGATGAACATATGATATTCTGCCTTCTTGTTTCAGCTTATATTGTAAACAGTGCCTTTTACTTAGTTTATTTAGGATCTCATTTTTCACATTTTGTTGCTTTTTGTTAGTGAATTCACCGTTTAAAATGGCCCTCAAGTGTAGTGCTGAAATTCTGTCTAGGGTTCCTAAGTGCAAGAAATCTATGAGGTGACTTATGGAGAAAATATGGGAAAAAAATGGAGATAAGCTTTGTTCAGACCTGTGCTGTTGGCTGTGAATTCAATGTTAATAAATCAACAATATACAGTTGTTCCTTTGTATCCACAGGGGATTAGTTCCAGGGCTCCCTCTGGATATCAAAATCCACCAATGTTTAAGGCCCTTATATAAAATGATGTAGTATTTGAGTATAACCTGTATTTGTATATAGGCTACAGCAAGGTATGCCTACATATAATTTAATTAGTGTGGATTCAGCATAGTGCTTGGCACATGGCAAATTCAAGTTTGCTTTTTGGAATTCTCTGGGATTTTTTTTTTCAAAAATTTCTGAACTGTGGTTGGTTGAATCTATGGATGTGAAACCCACAGATATAAAGAGTTAACTGTATATTCAATAAGGTGTCGTTAGACATAAACACACATAAAACAAGGTTATGTATTGATCAGTTGGTGAAAGTGTTGTGACCAGAGGCTCAGAGGAACCTAACCCTGTACTTCCTCTAGAAGCAATGATTCAATATTCACTAATTCAGTGTTTATAGTGACTTTACAGAATATAATTACTGTGATAAGAAGAATCAACTATATCTTGTTTTATGATTTATTGAGTGGGATCCAGTTGATTGGTTAAGTTTATGCCCCTCCCACTGATGTAAAAAACAATTTGCCTGGGTATCAAAAATTGCTGTACCAGTGCATGCACCAATTATCTTTTTTAGGAGTCATGTTACAGTCAATTATTAATTGTTATGAATTTGAAATCAACAGTTCTTACTTACTCTACTCGACCAACAAGTGTAAAACTTCCTAAGGAATTTGGAAAAAGCTTCCATACAGATGTATTAAATTAATAAAATTAATTTATTAATTTAATACATTTGTGCTATCAGTGGCTTGTAATCATTTCATAAATATCATTAAATATTTGACCCAATGTAAAGATTCATAGCTTCCTTAGCAAGAAAAAATCCATCTAAAACAATGAATTATTTCTACTATTATTTATAGCATTCTTATTCACATACCTATCTGCATAAAACAAGAAGGCTATTGGACCTTTACTTTAGGAGCCAAAATGAGTCCCATTGATATGGAAAATATTGATATTAAAGGTCACATAGGTGGCTGTGGACGTAATGGCAAACGTGCTACATAAAATATGGAAAGAGGCTACCTATCCCTATCATCACCATTCAAAAGAAAACCCCTAAATAGAAAATTTTGTTGAGTTTCTTAAAAACATTTAGCTGTTACGGTTACCAATACTACTGTAAAGCACATCTTTTGAGACATTCTTAGCGGTGAGGAAGACAAGATGCAGCTCAGCCAAGTGGCCCCCTTGTCTTCAGTTGGATCTCCTCTGAATAACAGTATCTCTTTATGAACTGTTCGATCAGTCACCGGTCAACAGCTTTCTTATTAAATGTTAAGTATTAAGAACAATCTGACAATGAGGCCCAGGATACATAATTTCTACTAACTTTGAAGCCATACTGGCTGCAATTTAATTTTATAAAACCAAATATTAGAAAATTTGTTTCAGAGATATGGAATTTAAGTACTACTCCAATGAGGCACTAGAAATAAAAATACTTTGAAGAGAATTGCGATATCTAAATAATTAGTATATGTAAATAGTATATATTTAATATAAATAGTATATCCAAAGAATTACTTTAAAAATTTAGTAATAGCTTGTAGAATCAGGATATCTTTGACCATATTCCAAGAAAGTAGAAACATCATCTATATAGTTCACTACCACTTTCTTTGTGTATATCAATGCTTGACAATTAGTTGTCTAATTCTTTTTTTTAATAAGACCTTGGGGAAAAAAATTAAGACATAACTGTTAACATTGCCAGGTTCTGCAAATGGTCTTTTAAACCTTGAACTGAAGGAGAGTCTTTACAAATGTAATCTTAAAGAACAGTTGACTGTTATGGTGAATGCTAGTAGTTACAAGTTGGATTTGTCAGCCAGTCTACCAGATACATTCTTTTAAAATTTATTTCATGTGCCTTACTTGCTATTTAGAGAGCAGGTTCAAAGTGAATGACCCTTTTAATCTCAAAAGAAATTTCTCATTGGCACAAAAACTTGAATTCTCAGTAATTCAGCATGAAAACTTTCTTACGCAAATGTTCTTATTTTAAAGCAGCTGAGTTCAATATTTACTAACCTATCATCACTAAAGATAAAAAATAAATCTTGTAAATTTCTGTAATAATGTAATTTTGGATATAATATAATTAATGGTGAGCTCCAGTCCTCTACCTAGTATCCATTCTCAAGGAAGAGGATGGAATAATGTACTTAAGTTCTTAGAGCAGGAATAGGGTTGGGAGTTTAAGACATAAGGCTGGGAATATGATAGCAAGCAATTAAAGGAAAAGGCTGATGATTGATCTCCATGTCTCCTGTGTTCCCTTGACCCAGTCTCCATGGATCAAGGCAACTAAATGGGGCCTCGACCAACTGAGAGTATTCTGGAGTTGCTGGCTTTGCTGTGGCAGTCCCAGCCTGCTGCAAGACTCAGAATCATCCCCATCAATATTTAAGCCATTGCTTACAACTTCTAGGTAACACCAAACTGCAGCTGGGTCCTAGAAGACCATTGATCACTAAATACCTGGGGCTTACACTATCTAGATGCACAGGTTTGTCCTGGTAGCAACATCAACATTTTATATTTTTCACCCTACTTACCATGTTATGGTGGGTTTAACAGTCTATATACCACATCATGGATTCTAAGACACCATCAATTAAAGATGAAATGTCATTTTCAATACCACTAAAAAACGTGGAGATACTTCCCAAGCTATCGAATGCCATGAATTATCATGTGAGTTCCAGTTTCACAGATATTAAAATCTGGGGGAAAAAAAAGTCATGTCTTGGAATCTATGAGATTCAGCCATTTAGATTGAGATAAAAACAAAAGTACCTACATAAAATACGGTACTGTTCTCATTTCTTTTTTGATTATTGATCAAGACTCGATTAACTTTTATTTTAATAACAAATTCAGATTAGAACTTTTTTTTCTTTCAAGCCTTTGAGAACCTTAGCCAGCTACATCATACAATGTTATTATACCTTGTCTTCTGCTTCTTTTTGGAGTTTTTTTCTATGTAGCCATAGACTTTCTCAGCCTTCCAGATTTAATTCTGTCTGTATCTTTCTATCTTAGTTTTCTCTGTTGCTGTATAAAAGAGAAATTTTCTGTCTGACAAGAATGTTTTGTAAAAGTCAAAAAGGAGAAATACCACGATGACATAGTGTATAAACAACAGCATGACTGCCCTTGATGTTCTTTTCCCAGACATAAAGAGGTGAAATTTTCTCATTGCCTATTTTTGTTATTTTTTAAGTGATAAATCCCTTACATCTCATTTGCTTGGCAACCCCCCGAAGATGTTAAGATGACTTTTAACAACCTTCTTCTCCTCTCCCTGGCTTAATATCTTGGAGAAGAGGGGCCCCCATGTTTTGTAGCTGCCTCTAATTCCTCCTAGGCCCCTGCTCATGATCTGGCTCAGGAACACTGGCCTCCTCGCTGCATCAGAAAGTTCTCTGAGCAATCCCAATAATCATCGTGCTTCCCTCTACTGACCAATCAAAGGCTGAAACATTTTTTTCTAGAAGTTCAATTGAGTTCAGCTGAAACTTCTAAGAGAACATTTTATTTTTACTAAGAAGTAAAAATTAAAAACACTTAAATTCCATTTTCAAATACAAATTAAACTGAAGTCCAAATTCAAAATTGTCTTTAAGTCAATTATTCATTTATTCATTTATTTAACAAATATATATTGAGTCCCTATTATGTTCCAAACATTGGGCTAGGAACAGGAGATAACAAGATGGACATACCAAGAATCTAGTTGAGACACACATGACAAAGCATAGTCATATTGGCTTCCATCCTGAATCACAGGGAGGGAACAAAGGCAGTGGTTATTTCTATGTGGAGAGAGAGATGGCTTTAAGAGGCTGTGATGTTTAGTTTGAAGCTGAAAGACTAGAATTTCAGTTTTCCCATAGACAGTGATACATAGTTTCCAGCCAAAAATTGCAGCAACAAAGGCCCAGAGGCCCAGGGCAGGATGAGTATATGTCTGAGTTTCATGAAGGGCAGGGTCTAGAGTTGCATAGGAAGATTGTGGAAGTTAGTAGGTGCACAGAGTCTTGATCATGAAGGACTCATGAGCCATGTATTATTTTAGTGAGTCACCTAAAAGAAAGCACCATGATGTGGTCAGATTTGCTCATTTGTAAGAGGAATCCTCACAGCACAATGGTTGACTGATGGATTGGAAGGATGTTGCAAGCAAAGGCTGGAGAAAATATCATTACTAAAAGATATTAATAAACATCCTAACAAAAAAAAAATGATAACTTGAATAAAACTCTGATCATATATTGAAATTACTAATCCAACTTGGCAATAAATGTCTGGAATTCAGAATAGATACTTGACTTTGAGACCAAGATTCAGGAATTACCGTGACATAAATAATAGTTGGGATCAGAAAGTGAATATCATTATTGTACCGAAGGAGAGACGAGAAGGGCAAACCCTGGCCCTAAGTGCTGACATCTCAAAGGAAGATGGAACAAGTGACATCAAAGCAGAAATTGTTCTTGAGAGGGCAGAAGAAAGCCAAAGGGAATGAGTTTTGAAAGAAGAAAATAATCACTGCTCAAATGATGCAATTTAATCAAATATAATTTGGAAAAAAAGTATTCCTTGAATTTAGAAATTTTGAAAAGTTAGGAAGTGCAGTGTGAACCATTTCACAGGTTGGTGAGCATCTTTTATAAGACAGTTACTTAGAATGTTTCTATCTTATCTCAGGACCATGTCATATAGTCTCCCTTTTGTAGACTTTGGCAATTTCTTTGTCTACTGTCTCATTTATCCCTCATCTGTTCCAGAGAAGGACTTGCTGCACATAGTCCAGAGAGCATATAAAACCCTCAGCCAGTATGATCACGTGGATTTATGACTTCTTATTAGCTTCCACAACTATAAACAGTGTACTATTAACCCTAAAGTTTGAGTCTTTATTCTTGACCTCCTACCTATTCTTACCTTGATCCTTCTGGCAGCAAACCTCATCCCACCCCAGCTCTTCTGTATTCCATTGACCCAGCAAAGCTAAATGCCTCCTGGCATTTCCAAAAATTCTTCTAAATTAGGCCTCTGGTCTATACGACTTTTACAAATAATATGCCTTGTTTTCTTCCTCCTGAATTTAAAATTTTAAACAAGTCATAAAATATATACCATGCTTTTTTAAATAAAATTTTTTCCTCATTATAGAAGTAATCCTCATTATACACAATTTAGAAGAGTCAAAAAATATGAAAGTAAAAAATGTCATCTATAGTTACATGCCCCAACATTTTGGTGCTTAACATTGTTGAAATTAATTTTTTGTTTTATTTCTAATCAGAGATTTAATTTTTTTTAAATTTTATTTGTTGAGTTTTGTATACACAATATTGTATCATGATTTCTTCGCTAAAGGACATATTTTCTAAAAAAAAAAATACTAATAAATAAATATAAACAGTGTTAAGTAAGGTTTCACTACAATAGCAGTACCTAAACATATATAACACATTATAATTTTCAAGCCCCTTTTATATACATCATTTTTAAGTCTTATTTTATTTATTGATTTACCATAACCAACTTACAATTGTAAAGATTTTTATAATTTGTTGCAAAGATATCAAGAAAACTATATTATCCTTTTCTTCTTTGATTTCCTGAACTCATCTCATGCAAATTCAGTACACAATATTTACTAAAATATACAGTATTTACTACATATTTACTAAAGTGTTGCTTTAAGCTAATTGTAGAAAATTGGAAATCCTTATGATTGCTCATTTGTAACTCATCCAATTATGATGATTCATGTGTCAGGGCAGAATTTGGAAAAAGGAAAAATGTTAGGCTAAAACATCAATGTTTCAATTTGCCAAGAATTTCAATGTATATCTATCTGTATGAAGTTTACTGCTAAAATATTTAGCTCTTATGGTCTATACTCTGTCCGGAAGGACCAGAAATATTTTATTATGGCTGAAATACCAACCCAAAATTCAGCTGTAGCTGGAAAATGACAAAAATGGCCCTTTTTGTTTTAAATAAATTATAAATGCCTCCAGCACACAAATAATGTGAACTCAAAAAATGGAAGATATTTGTGAATCTAATAAGCCCTTTTTGAAAGAATGACAGGATTAAACAACACATCTTTGCATATGTGGTGTGATATTTTCATTTTGTTCCGAGTTATTTTACTTTCTGTGTGACTCTGAAGTTTGTAAACATGCCATAAAATTTGGTACTTACATAATGATGATTTCGTGATTCTAGCTTAGCATAAAGGTAGCTAGAAAGAGCAGCAAATTTGATTTTCTTTTTTACCTTTGTGGAAAGAAACAAAAAGGAATTGAATGAAAAATCTGCATTAAGACCATACTAGAATTATAACACAACAATCTGTTATGCATGAAATGAATATCAGGTGCAGTCAAGTGTTAGTTATTGTGTTATGATATTGAGCCAACAGGTGAAGTTCAAAAAACCTTCTGTTGAATCCATGCCTTGTTTTGTTACCCACAATGTTCCAAATGCATATGACTTGACACTATCTCTTGTCTCCTCTTGCCAAAGGTACTCAGAGGCAGGACTGTCCCTAGGCAAAATCATGAAGTAGGTGAAACTTGTGTTCATTCCCTACCCTATTGTAATGACAATCTCACCTTAGATTCTCTCTACCCCCTTGTCCCCAAGTGCCTACTCCAGTTGCTCATTGCTCTGGATTTACTCCTTGTTTCCCAGAGGCTTCATACTATTTCTTCTTGCCCAATCCCTCTTTGATTGTATAATTTTTCTCCTCAAAAAATGTTTAGTGGCTTCCCAAGAGGAGCCAGGCAATCGAGATGATCCCTCCTTTCTCTTGGAGTCTTATTTCCCACTGTTTCCCTCCAATGGTCTACTGTAGATGGATCACCTGCCTCACCCTTGTTATTTACACACCATCTTCCATGCTGTTCATACCTCCTCCAGGTGCCTTCCCTAATCACCTCCAGCCTCTCTCCTCTACACCTCATCCATACTGCTCATATGGCGCTTACCACATTTTGCTTTGTATTATAATATTTATGTATGTGTCTTGTCTCCAGGCACTGTGCTGGGAGTTTTACAAACGTAATCTCATTTAAATTTCACAACAATACAATGAGGTAGGTATTACTATACCACTTAAGAGTTGAGAAATCTGAGGCTCAAATAGGTTAAATAATTTGCCTAAGGCCACGCTGATAGAAAGTAACAGAATTAAGACTTGAACCCAGGTCTAAAACATATATTCTTTCCACTAAACCATATTGCCACTTTTCAGTTCTTTTCCATCTTCTGAAAGATGGATGGAGCTTTAAGATGGAGGAAAAGGCCGACAGGCTTTCTGATTTTCAAATATGTATTCAATAGAGAGACAGAGATGATTGGTAATGACTGTATTATTCCTAGCTAGAACTGATTGGTGAACTATAATCCATGAGGAATTCGAGTAGAATTTGAAAGAAAAAAAATAAAAATAAAAAGTGGCTACAGCAAATAAATATGTTCAAGAAAATTTATAGCAATGGTCATTGAGCACTATTGGGAAATAAGTAAATAAGAAAAAGAAATAAATGTGAGGTTAGCTAGGAAAGGTTTCATATAAGTCACCCAGGATTTTAACAATTCAGGGTGGTTAGAAGGCTAAAGATATGATTACCATCCTAAATCTCTCATGAACTGACTATCTCTATTGAGTATAAAGCCTGTTTTTGTCATTCTGCCCTGGTGTGGCATCTTGGATAAGTTAGGGGAGAGAGGGTTAGTGTTTCTAAGAGGGAAAAGTCATCCCAAATGGACTGCTTTTACAACTGTCCACTCCAGCACCCAGGACCATGGAGTTTCAGCTCACCCTGGATGCCTCCATTCTGGGAATTGCTCAGGCTGGGGCCATCTTCCCACCAGTTACATGGCAAGAATTTAGACTTTGGGTCTCTATGTGTTTTGCACTGCTTGCTACCTTTGCCTCTCCCCAAAAACTAATAATCGTCCCTAATTTCTGCTCTTTTTTTCTTATCTCATTCCCCAGTCCCCCAGCTTGTCATATTATCAACTGATAATATATTATTAGTTGTATATTTCTTAAGCTGAGTAAAATACAGTTATTATTAAACGTGTTCTCAGTACACTTCTATTAACTTCTGGCAGTCACTCAACTTTGTTTGCAAACTCTGTTTCAATTTACGTGTGCTCCCTGTGTGCTAATCTCATTCGTATTTGGCTCTTCACTTTTGTTCCTCATACCAATCATAATAATAATTTAAAAATTCTGATGTAAGGAAAATAATTTACGTAATCTAAGCTTTAATATAGCAGGCCATACTGGATTTCAGGCTCTATACTAGGAAACTTGAGAATTTTTATGTATTAAATCTAGGAATTCAAAAAGCCTAACAGGAAAAACACCTTCAACCACATTGGAAAAAACTCTAACACAAAAGCTCTTTTTCCTTTTTTTTTTTTTTTCCTTAAGTTTTAATGGTTTTTCTTACCCTCTACACAAGTCTTCAAAGCTAGTTCCCTTTTTTATCTTACTTTTAATTTTGAAATACTTATAGATTCACAGACAATTACAAAAGAAATGAAAAGGGAGGCCTTGTATACCCCACATCCCATTTCTCCCCATGGTTACATCTTACATAATTATACTGCACTACAAAGCCAGAAAATTGACATCAGTCTAATTCATTTTTAAATTTCAAAACAGAAAAAAAAAAAAAATCCATCCTAAAGATAACCTAGTCAGTTTTAAATTTCACTCTGCATTCTCTTTCTGCTCACGAGTGATAACCAGGTTGACAGTCCTGAAAAGTAAAGGGTAGTCTGTCCATACAACCACAGAGGAAGTTCCACGACATAGTGATGATCCTCAGATCTCATTCAGTTCCCAAGTCAGTGTTACAGCAGAGCTGTGGAAGGGAGCCTACATCTGAAGACTTGGTTTGTAATCTGGTTCTGCCTCCAAATGTGTGACCTTGAGCAAGTCACTTGACCTCCCCCAAGCTTCAGTGTCTTCATCTATAAAACAGAGAAACGATTTCCCCTGCCTGCTTCACAAGGCTGTTGTGAGGATGAAATGTGATGATGTGTATGAAGGGAGGTGATAGACTGGAAATCAGCAATTGTGAAGTTTATATGCTTTTCTCAAACTACTGCCAGTTAAAGAAGTATAGTTTTTCAGAGTTGTCTTTATTCTTAAAAACTGAATAAAACCACTTCTTATTAGCCACACAGCCTAGAATGTCCATCCTGTGTAAATGACCTTCCCTTTGGATAACTCTTAATAAGACAGATACTAGCAATACATTGAACAAGCACTCTGTGACTCTACCTACATACCCCTGAGGCATACAAAATATTTTAAAATAAATATTTCTTAACATTTTCTTCTGAAAGGTTGAATGCATTTTAAGTCGTTTTTATTTTATCCTTACTTTAAGATTCATTCTTACCTTTTTTTTTATGCCATGAGATGTACAATAGTGAGACTTGACAATAGTGAGAAATTATAAGGATACCAGATTAGACGGCAGATGGTTTATGAAGGAGGAATGGAAATCTTCCAAGCTGCATTGTTCCTTGGTTTTTCTAGATATATAATATAAACTCCCTAACTCACTGGTGGATCCTGGTGTGTGGGTAGTGAAAATGCTAGTCTTGGCAGTAAGGGTAGAGAAATATATAGGAGAAAATAAACTTAAATCATGGAGAGTAAAAATAAGCATCCTTGTGTGAACTGAATGTTTTAGGAACCACAATATAAATGTTAAGATCTGTTTTCTCCTCTCCTTCTTATATACAGGCTGGCATGGCTCTGACCTATGACCCCACAGCTGCCATACAGAATGGGTAAGTCTACCACATTTTCTCTATTTTAATTGCTAAGATACCTTTGACCTCTGAAATCAGTACCAAAGAGAATGTTCAAATCTGTCTTTTGTTTTAAATTTTTTAGCAAAAACTTTAAAGCAAACATTTCTCACCATTATTCTTTTGTTTTTCTTCTCATAAGTGACTCTGACTTCATAGTCTCTCCCATGTCACCCATCCTCACAAGGCCTCTGTGACATTAAGAGTGCATATTCTTTCTGGAAATAATCTAGTTTAATAAAAAAATAAAGAGAAAAAACTGGAGTTTCAGCTCCCAATCAAGTAGTCAAAAGTGAACTTTGGCGGGGTACCATGTCTGAGGCAGTGAGGACTGCCTGGGATGCAGTGACATGTCTTCCTTCTCCTGCAGGTCTCCACATCTCAGGTTGCCACCTCTATACCATATTGATGTTGACTGTGATACATCTGTTCACCTGCAGTCACCCACTATGTGACACGTTCTTATCCATGTCTTATATTAACAGTGTAATATTGTATTCTTTAAACTATGTCAACAGTTGGAAAAAAGGTTCACCTTCGTCCGCTACCCACTTGGATATTTACAACATTTCCCTTAGGAAACAAGATGTTAAGGATACCAATTTTCTTTCTTTTATCTACTCTTATCTGATACAGAACTTTACTCCATCAATCAGTCCCTCTCTTCAATATCTTCCTGTGTCTGAAAGGAACTTTGAATATTCCTTTTAGCCTGTGAATCTGTTCAAGACCCTCCTACTTACATGCAGGATAGGAGGAAAGGAGTCTTTCCCTGCTAATGAGATCGCTTCTAGTGACCACACTTTTGGCTTTCTCTTTGCAGGTAAACAGCTTCGGTCTCCTATACGTGCTGTCCTCCCACATTATCTTGAATTTATCCTATTTAAAGCATGAGTTTTGGTCTCAAATGTTACTGGAATTTTCCTTGCTTATGTCCCCAATGATCTTCAAATTGGCCACCTGTAACTATAACTTTTTTAGCCTTTATTCTAATTGAAATCTTGCCTCATTTAACTTTTTTTCTTTTAACATTTGCACATTCTTGAAAATTTTTTCTCTTCAATCCCATAACTCCATTTTTTGCTGATCTTCTTTGCTCCTAACTCTTACTAAGCATTCGAATTCTTATTATTCCACCTCTTCTGTACACTTTGCTAATCTTTCTCAAAGCTTGGTCTTTTTTTCACTGTCTTCTCTCTGGTTGATCTCCTCCACTCCTCTTAGGAACTGAAGACTGTCCCTCAAGTTCATAAGTAGAGATGCAGAACATTATAACCTGTGTTTCTAACTGCTTAGTAGGTACTGGATATCTTTGTATGTCCCAAATATGTCATTATCCTTACTAACTCTTCATAATACAAACCAAACTAGTGCAAATGAAAAACAAATATCAAAATATGTTTCTTTTTTTTTTCTAAATTCACTCTAAAACCATTTAGACTTGAAACTACACTTCTGTGAGCCTTCTCTTCTCCAACATTCTTCATGATCAAATTGGTCAATAAGACTTATTCAATATACATTTGAACTATATGTTTTACTCAGCCTTTCTCTCTGCCACTTTTTGAATTCATTCATTCATTATTCCCTACCTGTACCAAGTTTTACCTGCCTCTAAAATAACACTCCTCCAAACCATTTTCACATTGGTTTTTGAATTTTTTTTTCAAGCAAAATGTAATCACAGGATTTATCTACCTGCCTGGTTTAAATATTCAGTGGACTTTACTAACTACAGAACAAATCTCAAATTCCAAGAATGGCCCAAAAACAGAATTACATAATTCAGTTCCTGCAACTGAAGGGGACCTCTGTGATTCTCAGAATATTTCACGCTGCTTTATACCTCTGTCTCTTGTTGCTCATGGCATTCTTTCTGCCTGGAGTTCAGGCATGGTGATTTTTTTTTTTTTTTTTAGGTAAGGCAACCCTTGGTTGACCTCACAGATTACAAGGATCTTGTCATCTTACAATTCCTTATTTTATTTATTTTTTACGCCTACAGCCAGCCCCTGGTCTTAGCTGGTCTTCCATCCAAGTACTAACCATGCCCGACCCTGCTTAGCTTCCGAGATCAGATGGGATTGGGATTGTTCAGGGTAGCATGGCCGTAGACCAGGCATGGTGATATTTCTCTCTTGTTCTGTCTCTCTGTCTCTCCCTCCTCACCTCCTTCTCTCCACTCTTCCCATCATCCCTCCTTGCTTCCCTCCCTGCTTTCCTTTCTCTTTTTTTCCTCTCTCCCTACATCCTCCCTCCTTCCCTCCCTCCCTCCTTCTCTCTTCCTTTTTTTCTTCCTTCCTTCCTTCCTTCCTTCCTTCCTTCCTTCCTTCCTTTCTTCCTTTCTTTCTTTCTTTTTTTCTTTCTTTCTTTCTTTCTCTCTCTCTCTCTCTCTCTCTCTCTCTCTCTCTCTCTCTCTCTCTCTCTTTCTGTCTGTCTCTCTTCTTTCCTTCTTTCCTTCTTTCCTTCTTTCCTTCTTTCCTTCTTTCCTTCTTTCCTTCTTTCTTTCTCAGTTTATTTTCATGCAGCTCTCATTTAAAGAACACCAACACATCATACCAGGCACAGTCAGTTACACAAAAAGTCATTAGAGAAACAGTATAAGCAGTGGTTAAGACTGCAGACTCCAGAACCAGCCTGCCTAGATATGCATCCAGATTCTGTCATTTATCAGTCGTGGCAAGTCATTTATCTTCCTCCCTGTGAAATAGAGATAATAGTAATAATACCTATTCATAAGACTTGGTAAGGATTAAAGGAACACTGTAAAGGAACACTGTATGTTATAATGTAATCATCAGTATAAATATTGATGCTATCGTTACACTATATTTGATGTTTCCATGATACATTTGAGGCTTTTCATCATGCTGCTATTGACACTCATATTTATTTCCCTGATGGATTATTAACTAACTCAATGAAGGCAGCTTCCATGTCTTATTCATCTTTATGGACTATTTAACCTAGTATTGTGAATGCTAAGTCAGAAATAAGAAATGTAACTGATGGCATCTGCATGGCTATAGCAAGTTGGCATTCTGGAATCCTTCTCAACATCAACCCACACTGTCCCTGTGTAACACCTTAATCTGATTCTCCCTAAGTACAACCTCTGGTTTCACCCAATGCAGAAAAACTACCCATGAATTTCTAATGTCCCGGGTTAAGAATAGACTTTTGGAAGCCTTTAGACTATTCATTGTGTCATCGGTAACAAGAAGATAAAAATGTTACACAATGAAATCGAAAAATATAGGAAGATTTGATTAGCCAATTAATCTTACTCATTTGATTGATACTTTATATACGTGATTTTTAAAATAATTTGTTCACCTTTGGTTTTATTATCTTATATGGTAAAATTTGAATAAAAGGGAACTAAAAAAATCATTTCTATAAATGTAAGATGTCAAAATCACCACAAAAATTTTCTCAATATACTTACTGTTTCTTGAGTTAACATTAGCATATGCCTCTTAGAGGTGTAGAAGCTGATTTAGATAACTTAGCATATTAAGGAATCTAGCATGAATGCCCAGAATAAAGAATTTTATTCCTTTTTCATATTGCTATATTAGATCAAGTAATCAAACCTACTTCAAGGAGCAGTAACCTAACAGAGAGAAAAATATTTATTACTCTAGGGAAAAAACTGGTCCCATTTTACATAGAATAACTATATCCAAAAATATAGTTGCAACTCACTCTAATCCAGTAAATGCTAAAGATTGCTTCATGCTGACTCAGTTCAATTCAACAAACTTTTTTTTCTTTTGAAAGCTATCTATTGTTTAAACTCATTTTGGTAATACCTAGTTGAAAAATAACATTTTCACATCATATAGGGACAATGGGCATGTATACCATTCTACTACAAGATATAATGCAAATAGTATCACAATAGAAGCACAAGGTATTATGAGATTTATGTACAGATTAACTTTTATATATATAAAATACTTCTGAAAGATTACACAAGAAATGGCGAGAGCAGTTCTCTGGGAAAAGCCAGTAGATTTCTGGAAAATAGTAGTGATAAGAGCTTATTTATGTTTTTATATTCTTTTTCAAAAAGAAAAAAAAAATTAAGGCCATGGAACCATAGGATAGCGACAATTGCATTCTAATGAGGGATGAGAAAGCTTCCTGAAGGAACACTGGCACTATCTTTGCTCTTGGAGATGTCCCATGTCATAGCTAAAGCACATGTTTGATTCTGTGGTATCCTATAGCTGTGTACTAAGCCATAGGATTTTCTGAGTATCATAAGCAAATACATGGCTGGGTTGTAGCTAGTAGCTACACAAACTGTTTGCAGAGTTAAATGTTCCAAATTCCAGAACCAACAGATTAGTACAGCAACATGAAACTGAAATAAATACTCTCAAATTTAACTTGATTTTTAGCTAATGAAGGACAGGCATTTGTATGTGGACCATGATGTTTGCATTAAGGCAATAGAAAATGTCAGTCTTGTCATCTGCTTGAATCTATCCAAAATATCACTTTAAAAAAAAAATAGTTCAGTGTCACTTCCATTTAAGGCTTAGGCTACAGTGAAGAAGTGTCTTGGATTACAATGGAAAAGCAAAAAACCACAGTGCTTTTTACTATAAGTGACCTTGTGAGAATAAAAATGTTCATTCTCCTTTCAAAGCTATCTGGCATAACTCAATAATTTGTTATTACTATCGGTCTAGTGCTTTTTTAGCAGTCTAGTATGAAATTCCATCACTTTCAAATGAGAATGGGCAGTGGGAAATAATTCATCCCTATATTCAAAAATGCATCTTTCCTGTGCCTTTTTACTAAGGGCTGCCGTGTGAAAGCCTCTTGGATTGTTTTATTTGAATAAAATATATTCTTGGGTGAGATATGAAAAAAGAAGGTTTTCTATGCATTGGTTTGCCATAAGTTTTATATAGGCATTTCATATGAAATGATACAGAAACCTTATCTTAGTACAATAGCAAAGGGATCTAATATGAAGGATGCATTGGTATTACAATAAAAATGACCAATACCTTATTAATCCTATGCTGTAGTTTTACCCTGAGGATAGCATTCATGGTTCTGACTAAGAATATTGCCTGTGGACAGGAAAGACAAGCCAGTGCTGTTTATTTCAGTGTGCAAATAGGATTTTGTGTGGTTTTCTACAGTAAAAAAAAAAAAAAAAAAAAAATTCTACCCTGGGGTTATTGATGTATTCATGTTATTTTTATTGTCAGTGAAATGAGATTTCACCATATTACTACTGACTGCCAAATCCCTTGAACATGACTTTTCTGCAGGCAAAATAATGTCCTATTGGTGACCTAGACTTGCATTTTCTGGACTTCTGGAGGCTGCTGGTTTAAATGCCAGAGAACCAAGAAACTCTTTGCATTTTAAAAAAATACTAAGTTTTTGAAAGGCCACCTTAGAGTCTATAGATACACCATACTCAACTTATTTGGCATTTGGTATTTTGTTCACGTGAAACCTCTCCAGAAGTAACTAGTTCATATTCTCATTCTCAACACTATTGACATTTTGGATCAGGTAAGTTTTAGCGTGGGAGCTGCCCTGTGCATTGTAGAATGTTTAGCAGCATCACAGACCTTTACTTATTAGATGACAGTAGCAGCACCCGTACCTGGTTGTGATAACCAAAAATGTCTCTAGATCCTATCGATGTCCCCTAGGGAGCAAAATCACTTCCAATTTAGAACCACTGGGCAACGTATAAAAGGAACAGTTGTAATACACATAATGTTATATGAATTTTAGCAAAGAAATATCTCTTAAGAGAGCAAACTATCCCCAGGAAAAGAGTTAAAGAATTCATTCTAGTTTCCTATACTAACATTTGCACAGCAATAATGTGTATATTACCAGATACGAAAACATAAAGTCACAGGTGCAGAATTATCTCAGTTTTGTTATTATCTCTAACAAGTTCTATCAGTTTTCTTTCCTGTTCCTCGATAATACGACACCTATGCTTAAAGTATTTATTTGGATTTTTTTTAATGTGATGATCAGGTGAAAGTTATTTTAAACCATGACAGACACATGGCAGGGACTAAGAAAAAGTAAAGAGATTGAGAAACTCATTCCACAGTTCTCTTTTTGGAGTCTGGTCCTGTGTAATTTCTTTAGATGCTGTACCTCTAAGCCTTAGATGCATTAGCAGCCTCTCTTGTCATGGCTTAAGCAAGGGTTTCTTGTAAATTTATCTGGTTTATGTTTGGACTTGGGAAGAGCTGATTTCAGAATGCCAGAACTAGGGGATCAAGACAGGTGCTGAGCCCACTCTTCCCAGTCTATTTTCCATTCTAAAGAACCCTCCGACTTGAGTGGCAGTATTTAAACTTGCTGAGAAGTATGAAATACCATTCTTGTTTGATGGCTAGGATTAGAGCAGGTAGAACAAAAATGCATTAAATTTACCCCCAAGCACTCCCATTGTTTGTTGGTGTCAGTTTCCTCGGTTTGTTTCTTTGTGTTTCTGCTCTCTGTTTACCCCATAGAATTTTCTGTAAACTCTGCCTATCAATCTAATCTTTATTGCTTTCATTTTTAATACTCTAATTGAAACATTTTACAAAATAAAGCAGCCACACTAAAATGTAATGCACAATGTGCTCCATTGGTATAAGAGGCTGAAACTGGGTTTCTAACAGAAGTTAACCCCTGCACAGTGGATGAGAAGGACCGTTTGTGGAGTGGTCATGAGTGCTTATCATGTCATTATGAGCCCCAAATAAGACTTTCTGCTTACTGCCTCATAAGTAAGATTTGTCAAAGATAAAACCTAAAGGGATTTTTAAATACAAACCATGATTTTTGTAGAAAAGGACTGTTTTCCCTAGTTACTAATACCTTTGCATGCTTAGAAAGCACGTGTTAGTTAAGCTTCCACTGAGCATTTATAAATATGTAATGTCGGCCTATGTTCTCTGGGTTCTCTCTCCTTAGGTTCCTACTGATCAGAGATGCAACTTCTATGTTCCCAACACCTTGACATTGGCCATTCTGTACTGTAGTCACTGCTTATTTCCCTCAGCTTCTCTGCATTTATTTACTCATTCATTCAACCTATAGTTACTAAGTATCTACTATGTCTCAGGCTCTGTCCTAGGCAACAAAGCCAATGTGTCCTCAACATTATTGAAGCTGATGGTCTAGAGGGAAAAAGAGTCAATAAATATATTATATGAGTCAAGTTGGCTGCCATAACAAAATAGCATTGATTGGGTGGCTTTAAACAACAGAAATTTATTTTTTCACAGTTCTGGAGGCCAGAACCAAAATCAAGGTCTAGCTGATTTGGTTTCTGATGAGGACTCAATTCCTGGCTTGTAGACAGCTGCCTTCTCACTATGCCCATACATACCCTCTCCTCCACATATATGTGTGGAGAGAAAGAGAGCAAGCTGTATTTTTTTTCTTTTATATTTAGGAATCTCTAATAATTTGAACAAACAGTATAAGACAAGTTTAAACTAGAAGTAAACTGGGAAGGCATTTCTGGAAAACCTTCTCTTAATGATCCTTGAAGTAAGAAAACAACTTTAATTCTTTTGAGTTACCACTCTAATTCTATTTAGTGTATTACAAGTTCAACAGTTAAACAGTTCCTTATTCGAAGGAAACTGAAACAACTCTATGAAACTAATGACAAGGGCTGATTTTTTTTTTTCCTGATGATAGAAAATTCTTATTTTATTTATTTATTTGTTTGTTTGTTTGTTTGTGTGTGTGTTTTAATTTTAAAAAGTTAGTTATACAATCCATGAAGTAATCTTCCCTGCCCTGATTACTCTAGCACCCCTATCTGGCACTACACAAAGCCATTACAATAATATTGACTATATACCCTATGCTATATTCTAAATCCCCATGACTGTTTTGTAACTACTAATTTGTACTTCTTCATCCTTTCATCTTTTTCACCCAGGTCCTCAACCCATCTCCCCTCTGGCAATCAGTTTATTCTCTGTATCTGTGAGTCTGTTTTCATTTAGTTTGTTCCTTTCTTTTGTTCCTTAGATTCCACATATAATTGAAATCAGATGGTATTCATTTTCTTCTGTCTGCCTTATTTCACTCAGCATAATACCCTCTAGATCCATCATGTCCTTGCAAATGGCAAGATTTCATTTTTTTAATAGCTGAGTAATATTCCATTGTGTATATGTACCATAACTTCTTTATCCAATCATTTGTTGATGACCACTTAGGTTGCTTCTATATCTTGACTATTGTGAGTAGCACTGCTGTGAACATAAGGGTGCATAGATCTTTATGAACTTTGGTTTTCTTTGGATAAGTACCCAGTAGTACAATTGTTGGGTCAAAAAATAGTCCTATTTTTAATTTTTTGAGGAACCTCGAAACTAGTTTCCAGAGTGGCTGTACAGATTTGCAATCCCATCAACAGTGTACCAAGGTTCTCTTTTCTCCACATTCTCTCCAATATTTGTTGTTTTTGATTTATTAATGATAGCCAATCTGGCAAGTGTGACGTGGTATCTCATTGTGGTTTTAATTTGTATATCTCCTGTATTTTCTTATAAGGATACTAATCTTATCATATCAAGGCCCCACCCACATGAGTTCATTTAACCTTAATTGCTCTATTAAAGGCTTTATCTCCAATACAGTCACACTGGGAGTTGAGATGTCCACATAGGAATTTTAGAGGGGCACTAACATTCAACCTGTAAAATACATCAATATATTTTTGAATTACTACTTCAGATAGTGATAAGAACAATGAAAAAAATATAAATTAGAAGAAAGAAATAGAGAACAATTAGGACAGAAATGGTGGTTCCTACCTTAGCTGTAGACCTCTCTGAAGGAGTGGAAGTTGACTGCAGCTAATAAGGAGCAAGAGGTGGCCTCAAAGAGATTTAGGGAAATGAACATTCTAAATAGAGAGAATTGTGAGCTCAGTGACCTAAGATGGGAGTGAGAATGGCAGAATCATGTGACAAAGGAAGATCTATATGGTTGGACCCTACTTGGCTAAGGGGAGAGAAGTAGGAGAAAATATTAGAGAAGTAGTCAGTAGCCTGATTATGCTGGCCAATACAAGGAATTCAAATTTCGTCTTCATTGCAATGAAAGCTATTGGAGGGTTTTAGGTTGATTAATACACACATAAGATATGATTTAAGTGGCTAAATAGAGAAACTTTAAGAAATGTTTTAGAGCCTTACCTATCTTTGATAAACAGTGTAAATGCTCAATAATTTTTTTTAAGTGGAAGGATGGATGTTTTCTTCCATAGTAATTGACTTCTTTTTAAATGTCAGGTTTATTAGAAATAATATACGTAGAATATATATTCACTTTTTATAGTGTATATTTCTATGAGTTCTGGCAAGCACATAGTCATGTAACCACCAAACAATCAAGATACAGAACAATTAAGTCATCTCCCCAAATTCCCTCATGTGTCATTGTAGCCAGCTGCTTTCCCCAACCCCAGACTTTGGCATCCACTGATCTATTTTCCGTCTTTATAGTTTTGCATTTTCAATATTGTAATATAAATGGAATTATAAAATATAAAGTCTTTTGAGTCTGATTTATTAGCATAATTCACTTAAGTCTGATTTATTAGCATAATTCACTTAAGAGTCATCATGTTCAATATATTAGTAGTTCTTTTTATTGCTGAGTAGTGTTCCGTCATATGGTTGTACCACAGTGGGTTTATTGACTCAGTTGGTGGATAATTGGCTTGTTTCCAGTCTTTGGCAAATATCGATAAACTTGCTATAAACATTTACATTACATTTTTTTGTGTAAACAGACATTTTCATTTATCTTTAGTTAATACCTATCAGTGAGATTGTTGGGTTATATGTTATGTGTATGTTTAACTTTATAAGAAAGTGCCAAACTATTTCCCACTATGTACCATTCTGCATTTCCACAAGCAAGGAATGAGAGTTGCACTTTCTCTGAATCCTTGCCAGCACTAGTATTGTCATTTAAAAAAAAAAAAAAAGACTGTTCTAATAGGTGCAGAGTCAATAACTTTTTTCAAACTGCACAACTATAAATTTAGAGGTCTGGTGGATATGACTAGTAAGAATGTAATGTTTAATGGAGTAATTTTTTCAGCTATAATACATATTTTTTCAGCAAAGGAGTATGATGTTATAATCTTTATTGAGAGCTAGATAAAGTAAATTTGAGACTATAGTTCCCCAACACTTGCTTGGAGACTTTTATATAATGTAAGCTTAAATAATTTCCTCCTTGAATTCTGGCAACCTTGAAATCCTGCCGTCCTATATTCAATGGGAGTCTTGTGAAATGCTTCTTTATAAAGGTAACCCATGAGATTCTCTATTCAAGATATCAGTGACTCCTGAGGGGTGATGAGGCTTTTGTGCCCAAAACTACAATATCAGTCATACTATTAAAAAATAATAATAATAAAAAGTAGTAGTTGACTTTTACTAACAGTATGGCAAAGTGAAATAATAATCCCATTATCCCTAATACACATTTTTTCAATCTATCCTCACATCAGTGAAATACTTCATTGTAGGCAACCTTGTTTTGTCCGTTCTGTAGCTGGCCACTCTAGCCTTTTACTTACCAGTGAGACATGAAGGAAGAAGCATAATTTAAAATTAGGCTGAAGAATTTGAGCATTAGGTAACTTGTGGACTCAAGGGTATCATCTAAGTGAAGATGGGTGTGTCATCGATTTCAGTACCTGGAAGCTGCCCCTTAATAGAACTATAGAAGGATCATCCTCCTCTGATTTGTGAAGCCCCGATTTTGCTCGGTATCATTCTACAATTGTTCAATGAAGGGCCCTGGAGGACTAGAAAACTCAGTGCTTTTCACAGTCTACAGGAGTACATAACTACACATAACTACAGAATCGCCATCAATGGCATGACTGAATCCTCCAAATATTTCTATCCCCACCTAGACACAAGTTGTGTGCTTTCTTCTCTTTTCATAGAGAAAGTATTTAGCTTAGTTTCTGCCTGAGGGTATGGAGTCACGCCTAGCACAAGTTCTCCAAAACTCTTTGGAGCTGATTCTATTTCCTGAATGAAAAGATAGATGCCATTTGTATATGTGTAATATCAACCACCTTTATAAAGTTTGGTGCTATCATTTTGCCTTTCTTTCAAAGAGCTTTAGAATGGCAGTGGCTTAAAACAAAACAAAACAAAACAAAACAAAACTGGAGCTGATTCTATTTCCTGAATGAAAAGATAGATGCCATTTGTATATTTGTAATATCAACCACTTTTATAAAGTTTGGTGCTATCATTTTGCCTTTCTTTCAAAGAGCTTTAGAATAGCAGTGGCTTAAAACAAAACAAAACAAAACAAAGCAAAACAAAACAAAACAAAACAAAAAAACAGTGCCCGTGGCTTCTTTCTCCCTTTGGTTAAACATTCTATTATACTCCCCTGGCATAAAAGAGATTTTGTACAACCAATATTATAAAATGACTCAACATTGTCATTCCGTTCAGAATGATTTATTTCTCTTAGTGGAATCAAATACTATAAATCTCCTGGATGCTCCTGTTAAAAGTTGATGGAAAACATGAGAGTGGAACTCTGTCTTTCCCAGAAGTGCTTGGTAGCATTTGATTAGCAACCAGGCATGCGGCAGCTTTATGAATCTCCTTTTTTTGTTTGTTTGTTTTCTGTTTGCAGATTTTATTCTTCACCGTACAGTATTGCAACCAACCGCATGATTCCACAGACATCTATCACGCCATTCATTGCTGCTTCCCCTGTCTCCACATACCAGGTATGTCCGATTTACCTGCACCTTAGGAAAGATATTTCTTGCCAGTAATTGACTACATAAAGACAAAAGGGACATAGTAGAATTTTTTAAAAAAACTTTTTTTTTCAAACACTTTAATCACCTCCTAATGTAATGATACTCAAGTTATCAATTAGCCTACACTTTCTTTCAAGGGCCTGTTTGCATCTATTTCACTGAATAATAAAATCCACCGTGCTTTTTATTCTCCCTGCTGAGTTTTCATGATTACACTATTTTCCAGCCAACTTTAATACAGCTTTCATACCACTGAGAAATTATTTTGTTTGTTGTTTGTTATTTTGGTTGTCACATATCCTTGTGTGTCTTTTCTAAAAGCACCTTCCTAGCATTCCCTGTACTGTCATCAGCATATTTTATCATTGTCATCTCATTTTTCACAGTTGTCCTGTGTATCCATGTAAATCTATGTGGATAGACGTAAAATCATTTTTCCCAAGAAAAAAGAAAGATTATCAAAGTGGTAAAAATTATTTCTACCTTCTGCTCTAATTTCATTCTCAGTTCCAAAGAGGCCAAAAGAGACCTCAAAGGTTCCACATGTTGAATCACAAGAAAATCTGAGACTCCATGTGTGTCCTAAGCCAGATGTTGTAGCTAGTTAATTCTATGTACACAAGCGATTGAAATAGTCATACTTCTCTCTCTCTCAAGAAAAAAAAAAAACTTCTTATCCTATTTCTTTGAATTATCAAATATCAAATATGTGATATCACTCCCTACTTCTCTTTACCTCATATTGTTCTTCAAACAATTCTTCTAATTAGAAATTGCTATAAATGTTACATATAGAGAGTATCTAGTGTCATTTTTAAAAACTTTGGAGAGAGAAAGAGAAAGAGTGAGAGAGCGTGCAAGTGTGTGCATGCAATGTGATTCCCTACATTTTGCAGATTGTGGGGGTGGATGTTTTACAATGGGTAAAACTGTAATGTTGCTGACTACTCCTAATTCAGTCAAGTGTCACCTTATTCAGCCGCTACATACTTCATTTCAGGATGTCCCAGTTGTCAGAGCATCACACTTGAGACTATGTACATTTTTCTTCAACTGATTCCCCCTAAAGCAGTTCATTTTCATTCTTTTTCTGCACTTAGATTCTTGATACATGTTGGTGGGTGAACAGAATAAATAGACTTTCGTGTGAATGGCATTAGAGGGTCTCAGAATGGCTGATTTAATTGCCTTTCCTTGGGACCCACGGGGCTATGTGCAGGTGCTATTCAGTTTTTGTTCTTCCTGCAAGCCTGCCTGGTTGTAATGTGTATTTTGTTTATCTAGCCTTTTTTTTTTTTTTTCTTATCTTGGCCTCTGTTTCAGCCAAGACCACCCATTGAGCCCCAGTGTAGAGCACTTTGGTGACATGAATAAAATATCCGCAGAAAAATGATTTCACTTGGGAGAGCTCCTACGTGGAAATTAACCCCAGCTCTCATTTCTCAAAAAAAAGAATTAGAGCAATTTCCTATATTGCTGATTCTCACCTTTCACCACCTCTTCCTTTTTTTTTTTTTTTAATCTGAAGTACACTGGCAATTTTACTTGTGTGAACATATCGAAAACAAAATCTTCAGGGTTTTCTATGTGACAATCAGCTCTTAAAGCTGACTTTCTCATTTGACTAAGATACATTTCAGAACCGCTGGCTTGCTCTAATACTCATTTTTATTTGCCATACCAATTACTGTGAGAGAAAAGTCACAAACTTGCTTAACTTGGGTTTATCCCAAAGCCTTCTCCAAAATTTCTGGTTGATCTTTTTAATTCTTACTCTAGCTTTTACCACTTGGACTTATTTCCAAGAGGAGAATCACTTGAGAATTTAAAGTTAGAACAAATGACAAAAAAAAAAGAGGAAGTTTTAGCAGTCAACTCTTGCCTCTTTTATTATTTGCCTGGATATTCATGGGAGTCGACCTCTAAATAGGAAGTCCCTGAGGCCTCCTAATACTTTAAATTCCAACACCATCCTCAATATACACTCCAGGGCCCAGCCTGGTCCATATAGGCATTGCAGCTAGCTCCAGTTAAGCAGGAATTTGCTTTACATTTTATCATGTTTCAGGGACCAAATTAATCAGGTCCAAGAATGTCCTTTCTATACTTAGTGTTGAGCACTAATTAGTTGTAAAGTCAGATGGACTCCACTTTCTTATGACCTAGTGTGACTCCACTGAACACAAGAACCAAGTTCCCTCTGTGATTGCTTTGTGCTAATAAATGCTGTTTGATGCATAGGTCCAGAGTACTTCATGGATGCCTCATCCGCCATACGTTATGCAACCAACAGTAAGTGTTCTCAGTCACCTGAGGCTAAATATTTCTATTATCCAAGTGCAAGCTTTTGTAATGCATAGAAGCTTTGGGGCTTGTGTTAGATTCCATATCTCTTTCAGGCAGCCATATTTTCCAGATAAAAAGCTGTTCCTGAAATTCTACAAAAGCATGTACAATAGATAGATTGAGATAGAGTAGGTAGATTAGATGATAGATAGATAGATAGATAGATAGATAGATAGATAGATAATAGATAGATAGATAGATGATAGATAGATAGATAGATAGATAGATAGATAGATAGATAGATAG
>NW_006431210.1:4836379-4879507 GCF_000325575.1 Pteropus alecto
TTAGATAAGTAAATGAAGAAAGATGATGATGATGATGATAGATAGATAGATAGATAGATAGATAGTAGATAGATAGATAGATAGATAATAGATAGATAGATAGATGATAGATAGATAGATAGATAGATAGATAGATAGATAGATAGATAGATAGATAATAGATAAACTTTCTTGGAGGAAATAGTAGTCACAGCAATCAGTGTCTCAAGTTGATGCCTACTATTTATTATGAATAGGGAATTTCTACTTCATGCAGGAACTCTGAGCTCTGAACAATTAAATCTATCATAAGAGGAAAGCCTTTCTGTTTTCCTTCTCCTTCTCTTATGTTTGTTTTCTTCTAATGCAATTTAGTGTGCTTTGAGAGTGAATTTCAGTATCACGGGCAAGTGTTGACTCATAGCAATATATTTGAAATAGGAAGGCAGTTGTCTACTAATAGATGAAGATATAAATAGATAGAAAGGTTGGTAGATATTTTTTTTATGTTAACTAAGGCTATTCTCTTCTTCTTTAGTGGAAAATTTCTTCCAAAAATATTAAAACTCTATTTTCCTACTTGCTAGATTTCCCATTTTGTGGAATAATATTACATCAGTCTCAAGTGAAAAAAATATTACATATTCCATTAGAATCTAGACTGAAGGCTAATGATTTCATTTATCTTTGTCTAGTTCTTCTAGGTTTTCTAGCTCTGTAGATGTACAAAACAGATTTCAATAGCAATATACTCATGATAGTGTGAGGTAGGGGAGGAGCCTTAGACTGAAAGCTGGGTGACACAGTCTCTGGTGGACTCTTCTGGGTATGCTCACATCTGTGCCTTTGTTTCCTTTTCTGTTATTGTATTTAATAGGGTTTGGGGGAGGATCACATGAGAGTGTTTCATATGGGAAAATAATTTTTTAAGTATACTATTAATGCCATTTCCTTATTATTATTGAATGTGTTAATTGTAAAAAGTAGAAGCAATACTACATTTCAACTCTTTTAAATATAAATATAAATAGGTAGCACACATTAAACCAGGAAGCATGGTCATTAATGTGTGCTACCTATTTATATTTATATTTAAATACACAAGCATCTACTTCCTAGACTCAAATAATCACGGTACCTGTTTTTCATATTTGAGCTTTTTCCATTTTTTTTTTTAAAATAAGGAACATTCCATGTTGCTACTAATGTTTTGATAGTTTGTTTTTTATTTAAAGAATAAAATATATGCGGCTTACTACAGCAGAACTTCAGACTATATTTTGCAAATCCTTCTCTGATTTCCACACTTTGGGGGCTTCCTGAGTTCATCTGGTCTATGTTCTGTAAATCATACCAACATACAATGAATACACTTTCCCGTCCAAGTCATGAGGTAGAATTCAATATATGCTGCCAAACCAATGTATAGCACAGACTGAGCCAACAAAGGAAAAGGGAAGATGTCCTGCCAAGTTCTAAAGAGTAGACTTTCTAAAAGGAAACAACTGCCTTCTAAAAAAAACAATGTGTTCATCTATAGAGCACTAATGCTAGCTTAGTCCTCACACTGAGGTTAAGCATCATCTCGTTGTGGCCAAAAGGAATGCACACATCTGGCAAAATCTGTATATTTTGCCAGATGTCAAAGTATGTAAGATAGTATTTCTAGAGCTGTGAGGAGAAGGGAAAATGTTTGTATGTGTCTTTATTTCAACTATCACTCAGGAACTTGGCAAAACTTTTCATTACCACCTCCTCTGTGCTAGCATAGATTCAGCCCCATTGTGGGATGTCTTACTAGCACAGGCTCTGTGTGTGTGTGTATGCATGTGTGTGTGTGTGTGCATGTGTGTGTGTGTATTAATTTGTCCCTTTGGATACGCCTTGCTATGGCTACTGCTCACTGATATCTTATCATTTCCAATGACTAGACTGTCATCATGTTTGAACTTAGATCATTCAGTTTGAAATATAATGTTTGTGGCTGGGGCAGATTCCTGGAAAGAGGGGCGGCTCGGCCATCTACCACTTTGTTGTCTTTAAAATGGAAAAATTGGCTGAACAGTGTCATGGAAACACAGAGTTTACATCCTCAAACTTTGCCCTGCAACAGTCTTACTGGTTGTCTAATTGTATAAGTAACCTTACCCAACTGGCCTTAGTTTCATCATCAAAGTGAAGGTTAAAATAATCACTCTATGATACTAAAATATAAAAGTATTTAAGCAATCTCAGATAAAAAAAACAAAGCACCTGGATCTCAAAAGAATGAATGAAAGACTTGATGATTAATAGCATAGATTCTTGGTTAGACTGTTTGAGATAAAGAGCCTTTCCTGACTATGGGACTTAGAGAAATTAAACTTTCTGAGCTGTTTTCATCAGCCGTTATATGGACATAATAATACCTAAATAAGTATGCATTTTGTTTATTAAATAAAATAGGTATTGTAGCACTTAAAATAGTCCTGGAAAACAACAAACACTAAATAAATTATATTATTATTTACATATATGAGTAGACTGCAGATTATGCTTTAGATTAGCCCAATTATATAAAAATGAGTATTGGTGTAGAAAGTTTAGATTAAACAATAATCGCCTATTACTACCACATTCATTCTACTTATTTAACTTCCTTTGCTAATGAGCTTGGTGGAGACAGCCTCTGCAGCTATAAATAAGACAAATTGCTTAGATTGGTACTTATTTCATTTACTTACCAAACCATTCAACACGTAATACTTCTTTTAAAAAGCCCATTGGGTACCTTTTTTATATCAGTGACTGGAATCTAATTTACAAATAAATTCAAGTTGTCAGGATCTACATATCTCAAATAAGTTGCCCTAATTCTGATTTGCTTACAGCTTTTCTTCTTTCTCACATTTTCTCTTCTACCATCTTGAGAAAATCTCATGTAGAAAATCTCATGTAGAAGCTATAGAACTTCCCCCCATCACTATGAATGCACTGGAACCAGAAGCCCATTCTGTCTTTTTTTCTGTCTTAACTTGAAAGACTCAAAGATCTCAACCAGGTTTCCTTCAGAAAGTCATAAAATAGAGCACAGTGCCCCTGGTCTTTACCAGGGTGGAAAATGGTCAAACTGGAGAAGCGACAAACTGTCAGAGAGAAATGAAATGATGGAAAGAAGGGCAGAGAGTGGTAAAGGAAGGGCAGAGAGTGGTAAAGAGAGCAGAAGGCATAAGTATAAAGCTGAAGTTTGCAATTTAAGTTTGCTTCTTTGGAGATTGAATTTTCTAAGTTGTGAGTAATGTACTTTTTTGTAGATTTAGGAATTGCCTGCGTTAGAGCTATCATACTGGTGTTTGTGCAAGAAAACAGTTCTCTGTCAGTTATCAGACTCTGGAACTTTATCAGATCCCCTGGAAAGCTGTCAAACCCCACTTAGGGCAGTAAAAGTTTTTTCTGTTTGCACTTTGTTGTTCACCTGAACAGACACTGAGGAGAGAGCACTGTTGGACTAAATCAGGAATTCACTTTTTGTCGTGAAGAAGTAAAAGTGCTGATTTGTCAATGCAATCAGTGCAGGGTTCTGTATTATACTCTGAAATCTCACCATTACACTGACAGAATTTTAATAGATGATGGATTGTACCAAATATCTACTCTGCATAGTAGCACGTCACACTGGAATCTCATAAGAATGCACAATTGAAATTCCTGTTGCAATACGTGGGATATTTTGTTAAATCTGTGCTGACAAGGAGAAAAGATGATAGTTCCCAAGAAGAAGCATAGTTTCATTCTCTTAAATTTTATTTAGGTTCATTTGAATCATAAATCTTCTGTTCTTCATATGGTTAGCATTATTTTATCTCAAGGAGAAAAGTTAGCTTTTATTTTTCCTTAATTACAAATTGGTTATCTAATTACAGCATTCTAAGAAATGCAAGATGTCCTTATTGAATCATTGGATGATTTGTTACTATGCATGGCTAAATTATGACTTTTATGATTAATAAACCTTAAGTTTACATTTAAAGTGTAAATATAAACTTTAAGAAAGCTCCAGAATATTTGGTTTAGTCATTCTTTTCCTTCAAACAGTTAAGGCCTGAAGGCTTAATTTTAGAGGTCATGTCTCCCAAATTAGTAGGTGTGTTTTCTATAAAAGCACCTCACCAAATCTGGAAAGAATATGTAAATCCTTAGAATTCTGTTCAAAAAGCAAGGTTTTCAGATACTATCTTTTTAAATCCAACACCTGAGCTGAGTAAAAATCCTAATCCTCCTAGTTTCATTATTAAAGTAAAAATGCTTTTGCTATCTAAGGAGTTAGCCTGGTAAATATAAATCTCCAAGCCAAATCTTTGTTAAAACTACATAGCAAAACCCAAACAAGAGCAACTTTAACCCATGTAGACCAGAAGAGAATTCAAATGAGTGAGAATAAATTTAGGAAGAGCAGCTTCTTTTTGAGTATCACCTCCTTTCAAAGTCGGGTGAAGTGAACATGACCAAAATTATTGCCACGGAAAGTGTCTTAGACAGCTTAACTAATGTAAAAACAAAGTAGAACAACAACAAAAAAAATAGTGCCAGCTTTGCCAAGGTTAGCTTCCAAATTCTATAATAATTTTTCAAAAACAATCTAAAAAGACTTTAGAAAAAAAAACTTTAAACAATGAAATCGAAGGTTCATAATTGATAAGTGCATAGAGCAGAAAAGCCTTTCGATTTAGGACCCCTTTGCGCATCGATTCTACCCTCCATAAGTAAACTTTGTAAACAAATTTGTACATCACCATCTAATTTTTGTATGCATATGAAAAAAATATATATATGTGTGTGTGTAAATACGTGTCTATTTTTGAGATATATACAGGATCGTTATACAAATATTATATTGCAACATAACAGAATGTCTTGGATGTCACTGCATGAGTCACACATAGATCAATCTCACTCTTTAACATTTCATAATATGCAATTATATAAATGCACCAAAAGGTATTTAACCAATTTCTTATTCGTAATCCTTTAAGTTGCATCTCGTACTTGCTCATACACTCAAGACTAATATTGAGCACCTGTGAGAAAATACCTGTAGGATGAATTTATGGTACAAAATGTATGTGGGTTTTAAAATTTGATATACATTATTATCAAATTGCACTTTAAATGAGAGTGTCTATTTCCTATGATCTCAAGTAATACCTGGTAATTTCAAGTTTCAAATATTTGATTAATGTGATAAATAGTGAATAGTATCTTATTCATGTTTTACTTTTATTTATCAGAATCCTAGAGGAGTTGAGTTACTTTTCTTATGTTTATTGACTAATTTTATTTTCTTTTTCTTTGAGCTCCAACTTATTTACTTTGCTCATCCATCTTTTTGGATATCAATTTCTTCTTATTTTTAAAAGATCTTATTGCAATTAGTAAGTTAGCATTGTCACAGACAATCTGAATATTTTCCCAGTGTACTTTGAATTTAATTTCAAAATAATCGAAATAAAATTTGTATTTTATTTTAAATTTTTGTTACTTTTAGAGTTTATTTTATAACATGGGATGAGATTATGATCCAACTTTTTTCCTCCAAATTGGTAACGAATTGTCATAAAAAATGTCTACCATATAAATCATCTATATGTTTCCACTGATATAAAATTTTATGACAAATTTTCTCATAAAATAGATCTATATCTTTGGTTGTATTTTTTCACTCTATTCTATTCTGTTGATCTATTTTTTGACCATTATTTTACTATTGTAATAACTGTCACTTTATAATACCATATATACTTGATATAACTTATCTCCAATGTTATTTTTTCTCTTCTAGCTATTTCATACTTCCAGAATAACTTTAATAATAGTTTGTGAAATTTTAAAACATTCACTAAAATTTTGATTGGTATCACTTTGAATTTACATATTAACTTATGGTAAATTTAAGAATATGACATATATACAATTGAATTTTTCTAAGAAAAAATATCTTTCCATTTACTCAAGATTTTTTCTAGCTTTTTTGAGGTATAGTTGACAAAATTGTGAGATAATTAAAGTGAACATCATAGTGATTTGATACACATATACATTGTAAAAGAATTCTCACTGTGTAGAATTAACACAACATCTATTACCTCACATATTTATTTTTGTTGGTGTGTGTGAGAATATTTAAGTTCTATGCTCTTAGCAAATTTCAAATATATGATACAGTCTTATCAACTATAGCCTCCTTGATTTAAATTAGATATTCAGACCTTGTTCACCTTATAGCTGAAAATGTATACCCTTTAACCAACTTCTCACTATTACCCACAACCCCTGGCAATCACTTTTCTATTCTCAGTTTCTATGAATTTGAATTTATTTGTTTATTTCTTCATTCATTCATTTTAGATTACACATATAAGTGATACCATGCAATATTTGTCTTTCTCTGACAAGCTTATCTCACTTAACATAATGTCCTCAAGGTCCATTCATGTTGTCATAAATGGAAGGATTTCCTTATTTCTCATGGTTGAATAATCCTGGTTAAATTTACTCCTAGATGTTTTATTCTCTTTGATAGAATTGTAAATAGGGTTGTTTTCTTAATTTCTATTTATGATAGTTTGTTATTATTATATAGAAACATAAGTGATTTTTGTATATTAATTTCATCTCCTGCATCTTTACTGAATTTGTCTATTAGTTTTAACAGTTTTTCGAGTACAAGTTTTTGGATTTTCTTAATATCATATCACTTCATCTATAAATAGTGACTTTTACTTTTTCCTCTTCATTTTAGATGTCTTCATTTCTTTTTCTTGACTAATTGCTCTGGCTAGGATTTCCAGTACTATGTTGAATAAAGTTGGCAAGAATGAACAAACATCCTTGTCTTGTTCCTGATCTTACAGGAACAGCTTTCAGCCTTCACTATTGAGTATGATGTTAATTGTAGGCTTCTTATATATAGGTTTCTTTATTATATTGAGATAATAAAGAGAGTTTTTATCAAGAATGGATATTGAATATTCTCAAATGCTTCTTCGGCATCTATTGAGAGGATTGTGTGATTTTTATCCTTATTTTGTTAATGTGATATATCACATTCATTGATTTGTGGATGTTGAACCATCCTTGCATCCCATAATAAATCCCACTTGATCATGGTGTATGGTTCTTTCAATGTATTGTTGAATTTGATTTGCTAATACTTTGTTGAGGATTTTTCAATCTGTCTTCATCAAGGATATTGGCCTGTAATAATATTTTGTTGTACTGCCCTTGCCTAATTGTGGTATCCAGGTAATGCTGGCCTTGTGAAATGAATTTAAAAGTGCTCTTTCCTCTTCTCTCTTTTGAAAGAGTTTAGAAGAATTGATACTAATTCTTCACATATTTATAAAATTCACAGTGATGCTATCTGGTCCTGGAATGTTCTTTGTCAGACATTTGTTGATTGTTGATTCTGTCTTTTTATTAGTGTTTGGTCTATTCAGGTTTTCTATTTCTTCATGATTCAGTTTTGGTAGGTTGAATGTTCCTAAGAACACAGTTACTTCTTCTAGAGTGCCCTTTTTTATTTTTTGGTGTATAACTATTCACAGTAGTCTATTTCTGATAGTTTGTTATTAGTGTATAGAAACATAATTGATTTCTTGTTCAATTGTATTGCAGGATAGGCTTTGAATTATTTTTTTATCTTAACGAGAATGCCACTATTTTTTGTTTTTTAGACAAGTGTAAATGTTGTATTTAATCAAATTTCTTTTGAAAAAATATCGAGATTTTAAAATTTATTTTATCTATTTTATTAATGTATCTGTGATTAATTATATTTTAATTATTTTTATTAACATATATTTTAAAATTTTTGTTTTATTATTAGTTTTGAGTATACAGTACATTGGTTAGACATTTATATAGTTTACAATATTGAATCTTCAAAACCAAATGTGTGCCTATGACCTATCTTTTGGCATGCGGTTTTATGTTATTTTACTACGGACCTTAAAAACAGCTCAAGAAATAACATTTTGCTTTTTTAGAACTTCAGACACAATATTTTGAACACAAGACTGAAACAGCTAACAGGAAAAGTTCTATTCATACAAGACCCCAATGTGTCCTTCGAGAGTAGTTAGGATTTCTTCATCACCACATCATCAGTAAAACAAAATTTGCCAGTTTCTTTGTAAAGATGTTGACATTACATTATTAGTAGCTGTTTAACATGCTAAATATAATTAAATAGAAACAAAATATTAAGTATCCAAGTTAGTAAAGCCTTATTTTTTATAGATTATCTCTTCAGAAAGCAAGTATGCAGCTAAAGTAAAACCCATGTCAAACTATCTAGAAAATAGCAAGTTACTAGGGCAACACAATATACAGCGATAGGATAATACATTTATTTTTATAAATGTTGCCACGGCAACAGAAACTGCTCAGAAATCACTGAAGGATTAAAGATAAGGGTACAGATAGTCTATAAAACTATTTGTTCTTTCATAGTACATTGGAAGAAATGTCCATTCATATCTGAAAACTTAACAGTATATAAAGTATGTGGGTATTCATTAAACAGTTGTGAACATGTTCAAATATTGAGAGTATTTCAAAATATTAAAAATATTATTCTCTATTTCTTGCCTTTCAGAATGTCATTGGGACACTTTATTTGGCTTTAAAGATTAATCTCTCTAGTAGGTTAACCCAGGAGAACCTAGTTTTTTCTATATAGGTGCTTTGTCTAGAATTCAGGATCATGGTTAATGCTATTGACTAGCATGAGTTTTGTCAGGCAACCAATTAGGGTATACCAAAGTAGAGGGAAAGATATTATCTATATCTATATTCATATCTATCTATATAAAATTATGTATGCTTTAAGAAAATATTTGTATTATTTTAGTGTCAGTAACATAAAAAATTATATAAGTTAGATTATTTTTTCAAAATACTAACACAAACACCAGTAAAATGCCTTCAACCTTTTCTCTTCTATTGCTTAAGAGGACTGTTTACCAAAGGTAGGACTTAAGTTTACATTTACTTGCTAGTTTCATACAATTTGTTTCCCTCTTGATCAGACTCCCTGTCAGAAAATAAATACTTTTAATAATTCAGCTATGGATAACACTTGAAGTATGTGCAAAGTATAGAAGTAGCAAAGAGGTTATTCATTGCGTCAGAGAGTAGAGGAATTACGACAAGCTTCACAGAGAAGGTAACTTTTGAACTTGGTTTTGAAAAATAAAGAAGTTTATCAGTCAGATAAATGTTGTATACCAGGCAGGAAGGGTGTTCTTAGCAAAGCAAACACTAGGGTATAGCCAAGATTTAGGTCTGTATACCGCATAGTACATCAGATGAACATCTGAGAAAGGACAAGATATTTCCATAGGCTACCAGGTGTCTCTAACACTGAGACATAAGCATTGCATTTGTGTACCTTCTAGTAATTATGCCACAGAAGATGTCACTTAATTGTAAATTAAAGCTGGCGTCCCCCCAGCCCGTTTAAACATGGCATCTTCTCCTGGTAATCTGCCCACATAAAGCTTTCTCACTAAAACCCAACATGCCCCTTTGCAAGCTCTCCACTCAGAGCTGTGTAATATCCACACCTGTTTTTGATATCCCCTGGGCATCTTCAAATAATAATTACAGCTTCTGCATTGAGCCAGCTTAGGTCCAGTTCTCTGAACATCCCTGCCAATTTGTACCAGAATTCTCCTAAGAACCCTAAGAATGCTTAGGTGTCTCACTACATTACTATCATCATATATTTTATTGTTAAACTATTCCGACGATAAAGTAAAAGGCTTGGCACTCTAAGAAAAAAATACCAGAACTTATATGTCTGCATGAGGTTTTGTTTTGTTTTCTGCAATGAAATCACTTTGGGAGACATTTTCCAATGATGTCATCTTAAAAGAAAGAAAAAAAAATCAAGTTTTGTCCTTGAAAGTAATCATGTTATATTTACATAATAGACTAATAAATACATAAATGGATAGGTGGGTGGGTGATGGATGGATAGACAGAAAGGTAGACAGATAGGTTAGATAGATGATAGATAGATTGAATGATTGATTGATTGATTGGTAGATGATAGATAGTTTATAGATAGATAGATGATAGATAGATAGATAGATAGATAGATAGATAGATAGATAGATAGATAGATAGATAGATGTAGATAGATGATAAATTGATCCTGGGGTATATGACAAGTTCTTCTTCCCCAACAAGAATATAATTTTATTATTTGAGAACTTATCACATATAATTCACAATATGCCTTCCTTTTCATTTTGTTCCTTGTACAGAGTATGTACTGAATAAATATTTGTTAGTAGACTAGACTTCTCACTGGCAAATTTTGTGACACTGCAAGCTTCTAGGTGCTGACCCACGTATCGAAGAAGGCAAAAGTGTGCATCTTCTTTGAACCTCATTGCCAATCAATAAGTTTGTTAACAACAACTTAGGAAAAGTTCTCTTGTGTTTGTAATGTAGAATTCTAATTGCTTTTCAGTTGCAGGTTTGCTAATATGAATTTAAGAAACTATGTTTTGGCCAGGTATATTTGTTCCCTCAACTCTGCTTTCCTCTACTTTCTAGGAAGTCTGGAAAGAGTTTGAAAGATCTTGCACGCTCATTTTTAAATTCTGTAATGCAGTGTTTGCAATATTATGCATTTGTTGATCATTATCGACAAAGGCTATAGATAGTGAAGATTATTCTTGCCAGTCACTTCTCCATCCTCTTTTCTAAAAAATCTGAAAAATTAATAGACGTACTTGTTAGGACAAGCAGCAACCTTCGTTTTCACTACGTTGAAGGAAAACCCTCTTCTCATTGAATAAAAGAACAAATATGGAAAAATTATAGTATAATAGCTGTAATATAATAGTTGTTTTACTTCCTGTGTGACCTGAGTTTCTACCATCAAAACTCTTTTTTATATATAGATACTAATTTGAATAAAAAAGAAATACCCATGCCCTTTGGACCCAAGGAGAATGAGTAAGAAGGATTTTTACCTCACCTGCTCTTAAAAAGAAGTTGCAGGTACTTATAATTAAAAACACACTCCAAATGACAGTTAAATTAAGGAAAAGAAATAAAAATTATATAGTAGAGGAAATAAATTTGTTAAAAATTTAGTCTCTGGGTAGTTTACTACAATAGGACATGAAAATTTTGTTTTGAGTTTTCAGAAGCCAATGCCAAAATGATTTAAAAGAATTGGTTCTATTGTTTTATTCTCTGATAAAAGAAAGCATATCAGATGGACAGGAAAAGTTTTTTTTTCCACTACTGTTATAGTCTAGAAAAAAATATATGGTATAATGTTATTTTCTATCATAATGCCTTAGACAGCAGTTATACATATAGAGAGAAACATGTTACTTATGGTCGTTTTTTTAATTTACTCTCAATAAAAACCAAGCAAATGTTAACTTTCAATTGTGTAATGAAATGTCTAAGGCAACTAAATTAATATTCTTCAGATATATAAGTTTCCCATGACCTAGCTTGATATAACAATGACACTAGTTGGCTAACATGTAGCTTGTTTGGCCTTTCAAATTTTCTTAGTCTCAGCTGGGATTTTATAAAAATTATACCATCTGACTTAGCGTATCAGCCAGATAAAGGCTATTTTACCTCCTTGCTGAAGAGGCCTTCAATAATATCTGTAATCTGTGCCAGAATTGTCCTCATGAAATGTCTTTCAAAAGAGCCTGAACATGTATTTAGTTGAGATCCTACAGTTCTGTGCCTTTGATTTTTGAGAGGCGAAGTTTACCTAAAACATTAATGGCAGGTACGAGAACAACTGACCATCATCTCTAAGTGGTTCATGAAATACTCATGATTTTTAGCAGTACTAGAGCCTGATATAGTTGCCAAGATGAGTCAGATATAAAATGTATTCGTTGGCAGTAAACTGAACCAATAGAATGGAAGTATTTGGTATGGACTTCAAGAATTTTAAAGAGTATCTGTATAAATTAATGATTTGGCCTCAGACATAGCAAATGCCAAACCATATCTTACAGTAATTTTTCAACAAGTTCAGCTGACTCTGAAAGCTGCACTCGAGAAGTGACAGCAAAACTGTATTATCAGCAGAGAACTTATCTTCCTGCTAACTTGGATGGGAAGACATGCAAATAGTTTAGTTAGCATCAGACTATTTATGTATAATATTTTTAAAATTAGTATGGGGCTTGTCCCTTTTTACATCACAATGTAAGCATAACTTCATTGTACATAATGGAAGCTAGGAACAAGCTGAGAAAACTGAAAGCAAATTTCAAGAAAGAGATTTAATCCTTATCCATGTTAAAACAAATATTGTGTTCTTGGCTCTTTAATTCTCATTTAGCAGAGAGGAGATCAGCCTAATTATCAACTTGAGTTCTGAACAATAATCTTAAAAGTTCTATTCAGAAGAGAGACCTTTAATCAAAGAGTTATCCTTAAAAGGTTTTTAATCAATATACATTAGAACCATTTCTGCATAACAATGGTATATGTTAAAAATTGATTCTTACTTTCCTATAAAGCCTTTTATCTCTTCAGTCTTGTATCTCAAGTATTTTCAATCAATACTGAAAAATCATTATGATGCTAAGTTTGTGTTTCATGCTACATGTATAAATCCTTAGATTCTAGTATCATGCTCCAAAATTATTTCTTTGACTTTCTGAGATGCATATACAGAATTTCAAGGAATAGTTTATATTATCCATGACACAAACAGATGTATGTATGGATGGATGGATGGATGGATACCATGCTAGATATTATTTAGCCAAAATGCTGACCTGTATATGTAATACAAATATATGTTTATATGAGGATGTTCAAAATCTCATTTATGATTTAAAAATACAGAACACTGTTGAGATTCATTATATAAATTATAATGAAAGGAGAATGAAGAAGATGAAATAGAAAAATTGAGGAAGAGAAAGAGAAAGGATATGGAGTATGCATGAGTCAAAACTGACTCTAGGAGATTTTAGACTAGATAGAAGGTAATGCCTCAGTATGTATAAGAGAAGGAATAAATTCAAGATCAGAGGTATAGAGTTCCTTTAAGGCACATTGGATTAGTGGAACCAGATAAAGATTTTTAATATGTAGCTTGAAGTACAGTCTCAGCATGCAAAGTGGCAGCGATAGACTTGGGAGTCATTTATTCTCTTTGTAGAGATTAAATGGAATTTCTTGCAATCTATTTATTTTTCACTAATAATTATCATGCTTGATATATGCAATAGCCCTTAGACTTAGAAATATGAAATAATATGTATACAATAGCATTATATTAAAGTAGGCTAGACTTAAGTACACTAAATCAAATGCCTGCTTATGCCCCTTGCAAGCAAGATTATTTAGCAACATAATTATACGTTGCTTATACCTATAATTTTAAGGCTAATTATGTATTATATAATATATGCCTTTTTGAATCAGCCAAAGTATATGCACCTGATATTTCCACTTAGGGAACTGGCTCACTGCTGTGATAAATTGGAAAACAGAGAGTGATACTTTAAATTAAAAGAAATCTTAGAGGCTGTTGAACTCAACCTCCATTCAAGTTTAGGAGTTGATATGAAGATTTGAGAAATTATCATGTATGTCTATGCAAACTTGTTTCATTCCAAACCTGCATAAGATTTCAGGAAGATATTTTTTCATTAAATCTCCTTTCTTCTGTAGCCACCAATGCAGGGAGAGGAAGAGCAACAAAATATAAAAAGCACAGCAGTAACTTCCTGCCTGGTACAAACCAAGGAAGCAATCAGCTCTTTTGTTAAACCTCTAGGAACATCCAAAGAGGCATCTGTATATTTAGATTTATCTCATTGTTAGTCACTGTGAATGTAGGAACTCTATAACCCTGAATCATGACCACTGGAAAGTTCCTGCCATTTGTAGAATAGGATAGTCTCTTCATGTTTCTGAAAAAAAAAAAAAAATTTAATTTATTTTGCTTTATTGATAATAATATATTATATCATGCTTTTCTGAATTATCCATCCTTGGCACTGAGGGCTTTCAGCTGTATTTTTCTCTAACATTATGGTCAATGCTGGTAATAAAAAAACACTTTTATTGATAATACAATTATGAGCTCAGAGGGACTCAAGAATTCCAGTACTTCAACTGGAAAGGCTACAAAGGGGAAATGTGAAAGCTAAATTATTGAAGAACATCATTTTTTCCTAGGAATTTTTCCATGTCCTAAGGATTTTATATGTGCTGTTTCTTGGGGTTTTTCTCTCCTTGTTATTTGACATTTTAAAGACCAGTATAAAGTAAGTTTCCTAAGAATCCCAACCTGTATGTCTAAACAAATAGTTATGAATTGAATGGTGGCTCAAAGATTTAACTTCCCTTTATGTCTTTATTCTAAAAATAAGGTTCAGTCTGCAACTTGTGAGAGTGATGATTCATTGGCAGACAATCAGCAGGAGAGTCATTTAGTTGAATATTATCCGTAATACAACAGAATTAAATGTTTCAATTATAAACCTGTACTCTATGCCATATAATTACTTGACATCCAAATCAGTATCTAAGATTTTTGGCAATTTTTTTTTTTGTAATTCTAACAACAAGCATCAAACAGAAAACCAAAAAGACTCTCTAATTCTGTACCTGGAACAAACTTCTAATGCAAGACTATGAGGTTTTAGTCTATTCTCTTGAGATTGACCAGGATGTGTTGTTAGTATTTATGATTCTGATTTGCCATGGTTCAGCAAGGCTGCTCTGTTAGTAGCAATTACCTTTGCTTATGAAGTTATGTAGACAGTCCCACGTAAATCAGAATGGTCCAATCATTTGATCATGTCCATTTCTATTACACATGGCCGGGCATATGATGAGAAATGTTCTGGCTGACACAATTTCTTCTTACAACTGTCCTAGAAAATGAAAATAAATTGTTACAGTATTGATTTCCTAGCAAAGTCAAAACTATGCAAGAAGGAAAGTCTATTTTTCCTTGTATTTCTGTAATCTCTGATAGATCTTTCTCTCTTTCATTTTCTCTCCATTTACTTTGGTCTTATACAGATTAAATTCATTAGACGATTACTAAATCTCACAATACTTTTGTTTAAGGTGTATCATCTCTTCTTGATTATGTTAAGTTTAATAAAGTTCATTGAATATCCATTAGAAAGCACATACTTGTTTTTTCATTTTGGATTATTAAACTTCCTCGAAAATCATGATTTTGAACTTTTCTGAAAGATGTTGAATATTCCTTTCTTTAGAAAACTTCCCTATCGATTGTTCAGGAGAAGCACGTTTCTCCTAAAATAGGTTTTAAATTATCACATAAGTCTAACCACAATTGTGATAAAATGCTACAAATGTAAATGAATCATAAACATGTGGGCTATATTTCCATACAGTTATATATGCATTTGAAAATTAATGAGATGCCTCAAGGGAAGAAAATGTGTTTTAAATGTTATTAATCTCAAGGTACTTAAGAATCCTACAAAAGGAAATTGAAGAACTTCAAATTATAATTATTGTGTAATTAATTAACTCCTGGAATATTTCCTGTAGGATCAAGAAAACTGTTGTCTGTATCTTGGGAGAATGACAGCAATAAAAATGTAAACACTTCTTATTTGATTTTTTTTTTTTTCTCATATCATTAAAAATGTTAGATTGCTTTTAAGGCAGTAAACTTATTGAGAAAATGAAATTGGAGTCATTTATTCATTCATTCAATAAACATTTATTGGATGTCTACTATGTGCCAAACACCATTCTAGGCACTTGGCATACCAAACTGATCATAACAGAGGTTCCTTCTCATATGCAACTTACATTTCAACAGGGGGAAACTTCAATAAAGTAATAAAGAATATGCTGACAAATCATGATAAAAATTTTAGGCCACATTTTGATGAAATTGTCAATAAGATATAATTTGTCTTTGGGAAATTTTATTTTCAACATCTTTTACCCCACCCCCACAATGTCTTTTCTTCAAGACACTAAATCTAAAAGCTGTCTTTCTTTTTTGTTTTTTATTTGAACAATATTTATAGAGAAGCCACTGTGTGTCAGACACTGTATGCTGTTCCATATTCAGGCTTACAGTGCACAGTAAACAGGATCATTCCTTCCCCTCATAAAACTTACAGTGTATGGGGAAGAAAGAGATAAATCAAATGAATATATTAAGGAATATGAATTTTATTAAATTTTATTAAAGAAAGATTCTTGGGATTCTGGTTGCATATATCAATAGTCCCTGACTTAGAATGGGTGTGTTTATCTGTGTGTGTGTTTTTGATGGGAGCCTGGAAAGGGACAATAAGGAATAGAAAATAGACTTCTAGTCCAACTCACTAATGATGTGTGTGATCTTTTTCAAACCCCCTTCTGAAGAATTTGATTTGGTTATTAGTATCTTAGTGTGGATGAGGTTGCAAATGAATGGACTTGAGTATGTGCATTTTTTTCTACTACTATGTAATGAAAAGTTTATTAACCTTGTAGAGAATTCTAGGCATCAGCAATCAGGTGCACTGGTCTTTTGGATTCACAGTTTTCTGTCTCTGGAATAATGCCCTGCCTATTGAGGTTACTGGAAGTCCTTTGCTCTGTCTTCTTATGAGGCTCTTGATAATATTATATATGCTATCACGTAATATAAACCTATATTATAGAATAATGTTTTTATGGATGAGGGAAGTGAAACTCAGAGAGGTTAATTGCCTTTTCTCATATCACACAAGTTGGTGGCAGAACTGAGACAGATATGTTTCAATCCAGTTAACATCAATTCTATTTCATTATATCTGGCTTGATTCTTCATTAAATTTTTATGTATCAGGTTATATTATTTAACCCAGAGTAAATCAAGTTGACAGATTAATAAAATTATAATTGGGTCTTTTTGTACATAGAATACAAAATATTAGTTGGTTATGTATGTTCATTAATTATGATTAGATTAGTATAAAAAGTAAGATATTTTAAATCTTTTAGCAATGCCATCATTATATTTTAAGTGGAGAAGAATTCATATAGTTTAGTTATAAGCTTTGATTTTGACAGGCATATTCAACTACAAGTTATCATAATTTAATTATTTTTGTCTCAAAATTATATAATACTGGATGATATATCTGAGGTAAATATACTCTTGTAATCTGTGTAATAATTGGAAATGACCCATAAATATTGTAGAAATATTTCAGGTTATCAATTTAATGACACTTTTTGTATTTTAAAACAGGTGGATTAGATAAAGTACATAGCAAATAACCATAAGAAAATTTCATAAAAGCACAATACAAAAATAGTGTTATATTTTCTTTAATCCTTTGTTAACTAGAGCACTATCTGAAACTATATGCTAATTTTTTTACCATTTTTACACACATAGGATAGTTTATTACTGAAGCACGTAATTTGAGTGTTATATAATAATTTTGATTCAGTTTTGTTTCGAAGACTAGAATCTTACTTTTTTCAAGTCCCTCATATTAATTCAAAAAGCTCAAGGAGTTCTGAATTAAACCCAAATCTAATAGTATCTTCTAAAGGGATAATATTTTGTCATTTTTCTTATATTAAATAGTATCTTAAAATAAAAAATAAAAATAATCATTAAAAATAAAACGAAAAAAAGATGATCCTTTTTTTCTTTTTTGTATAGGCTCATATTTTTAAATGAAAAAAATTATTTTAAAAGTGGAATATTTCCTACTTGATTTTAAGACTTTTTCTAATTAATTTTTAAAACTTCTTCAGAGGTTTTGCTTAAATCCTACATTAATATAATAACAATGAAGATAATTTGCCAAATGCAGAAATTTTAATACCGCGGATACCACAGAAACAAATTTAGTGGGTTTCATTGACTTACTAAAGGTGAAAGACAAAACTGGGTTCTGACCCATTCTTTTTGGGACATAAAATCAATAATGGATTTGCATCAGGATATTGCAGAGTCTCTTCCAAGAAATCAGATATGTAAAATAAAAGATCGAAGAAAGAATTTCTCAGAGAAGTTAAAAGAAGGAATGAAGCTTTCATGGGATGGGGCAGGGAAGCAGCTGTCAGAACTATAGAACCTCCGATTCAGATCATGCAAATCATCACAGGTACTTAATACATAGGTGAGTGTAACACCTGCTTAATGCACATTTTGTGGTGTCAATAATTGCTCCAGTTGCTAATCCTAGTTATAATTTTTTCAACTGTTTCTTTGCATTCTCATTGTAATTCCCTTCCTCTTAGTAGTTGTAATCAAAATATTCTGCTTTTTGATGCAATTTTATTTTAATACTTTGGATGCCTCCATGGAACAGGTTTAAGGAAGCTCTCCCAAAATTAGATTCAGGTGCCAGGATCTCTAGGTCACTGCAGGCTACAATCTCTCTGTGAAACAGGGCTGCAGCTACGTGATGCTAAAGTTATTGCCTGAGTCAGCTGCACCTGCTCTTTAAGTTCTATAGATTGTCCTTTTCTGCAACTATATTCATAAACTTTATTTCCATGTTTTTCATTGAACGATCCTGCTTCTCCTCACTCCCACTTTCCAAGAAAAAAATTATGGACTAATTTAGTTTATTTGATATGATTTTAGATATTAGCTCTAGAACTCCTCACAATGCTTGATTGTTCCATTATTGACCTTTCTAATTTTTTTTAAAAAATGTCCCACTGCCTCTGGAGATCTGATTCATAAATTAGGTCATGCATGGCAGTATTAAGAAGCAAGATTCGCATCGACTTGCTGAAAATTAGCCACATTGGTTACAATCAAACCATATTTAAAAAACAAAAAAGGACATTCATTCACTTTTGCTAAGTTTTGGTATTCGAAATGGACCAGTATATCTCTTACTCTTCTGTATCTGTGCAGAACATTTATATTTTGGCTTTTGAAAATTTCGTAGTATGAGCAGATTGACAAATGTGATTACTGGTCTTCACAATTTAGGTGTTAAAAGAATGCTAAATTAAAGTATTGCATTTAGTTGTTGTTTCCAGAAAACATAAATCGAAAACAGTTCTCTATCTTTTTTCTGAATATTTTTTCTGAAATTCTTGCACACTACCTTCTTGCTTACTACCTTCACCCAAAAAATATATTTAAAAGATTATTTTACCCATCTGAGTCCACAAGATAGCTGTACCAAGTAATATGTGGCAAAACCATTTCTTATATGGATATATTCTTAGAATATAATTTTTATTTTTAACTTTGATCATTGATACCCAGATTCAATGAATGTTATGTTAAAGAAATGGTGGTTTTAAAAACCAAAAAACTATTACGAACTAGTGAAGTTTTATTATTTTTAATTAAGTTTGAATTTTGTGTACTGCATAAATATAACTTTTTAAAAGTTAAACCTTATCCCAAGCCCACTGGGTATTAATATTCATTAGGTCTATCCTATGAAGAAACAATAGAATTATAACTAGATTTTTTTTTTAATTTTACAAAATACCCACCATAGTCAGAATAGGTAACTGCATGGAATGTGTGGGTTAGCTATTCCATCGCCATGCAAATACTGAAAGCTATTAATTAAATGGCTATTTCTTGAGTGCAGGCAAAATTCTTAGGAGGAATGTCACAATAAAATATTACCACTTAATTAACAAATGGGTTGACAATTGGCATTAATGAAAGAGCTGTGGAAAGCAGAGGCTCTCCCCATAAGTGAGCTACACAATTCACAGCAGAAATGAATGCATCCATAATTACTTTCAACTTTCCTTCAGAGATGAAGCATCCATCCCTTGAGACTTCATACCTTGGCCTATAAAAGGCATTTTTGATCGTAATGACTGAGATAACTATTGAGTCATTTTTAGACACAATCTAATGTGTGTGCAGTCTACTATTCTCTCTCATTTTTAGAGCTATTTCCTCCTCACATTCTATTCTTCAACCTCATGCTTGGTGATTTCAAGCTGTTTCCTGAGGGCCCACAGTTCCTGCTGCAGCAAAACATCCAGGCTTGCTAGATAATACCTTAACTTGTAGGAAAGACACAAGTCATGGACCTTACCTGTGACTCCAGGAGCTGAGTGTTAGCAGACAGCCAGCCAAAATTTTAGACTAACTGAAGACAAAAATTGACATGGTATTGCTACACAGTGTTTACCTCTATGGGAAATTTTAATGCTCTCAATCACTTTGTCCACATTACATTTTTGAAAACTTTTTTTTTTAATATATATCTCATTGAAGTTATTTAACTACTTAACTAAGTCTAAGTTATTTTAGGGCAAGACATAATAGGCCTTCCGTAAGTATTAGTAAATGAATGAATTAATGTTCTTGAATAAACTCTAAACTCTAAATATCAACAAAACATCTTTTTAAAAGTTATTAAGACTCTAACATTGCAGACAGTTGACATACATACTATAACTAAGAACCTGGTCTATATTGGAAAGTATTATAATTCTTACTACTAAAAGTTTTGCTTTGTCAATTTCAAGTAAGCCAAGATAACACTTCTTAAAAGGCAGATTAATTTTTGTCCTTAAAATATATTATAATATCAGGAATATAATTCTACCATGAATGATTTAAGTTAATTTTCTATCCATTTAAAAAATATGTTATAGTCTCTTCACAGTATTTCAGAGTTGGTTGAATTGGTGGTGTAAACACTTCCTCATGGGAACTTTATACAATCAAAAGAAAAGAAATGATGGATGGATGTGGACTCCAGCTAATTGAAGTGGTTCTGAGTCAACCAGATGTTTTCAGCTGAATCATGCCCACAGATGCTATTGCTTCATTATTCCTTAATCTGGGGATTTACCCCGACTGCCGAGCTCGGTGACATTTGAGTGTTTCAAATAAGCTTGCCTCTCCTTTGTTACATGCTTTGTAAAGAGCTCTTGTCTGAAGCCAGCCTATCTTATGCCCTGGAAATGTTTTCAAGGAAGTTATCAGAGATGTTTGTTTTTCCTGCTCTTGGATGTGGTCTTTGGTGAGGTCAGAAGAATGGAACAAGAGCTGCCACAGATGACACTGGAGCTATTTCCACAGCTGGCTGCAGAGACTGGGCAGTCCCTTACAGATGAGTTAGCATGTGGAGGTAGATGATATAAAACATCTGTCACAACGGGAATAAGCAAAAACAATGTCCCTTTGAAGATTGCCTTTTAATGATGAGGTGGGGGGTTCTGTCTCCATCATGGGAATGAAGGCTGTAGTTGTTGGCAGGCAGATGGCTTCGGGCTTGCTCTTGCATGAAATAAAGCAAAAGTATATGTTGAAAACCTGTGATGCTAGTCAAATTGCCTGATTTTGCTGAACATTCATTTTCCCTCCTAACGCACATATAATCTATGAGAAAGGGAAGGAGGGCTAAAGGAAAAAGGTGGAAGGAAAAGTAAGAGAAAGAAATCAATTCCGAGTATTTTTCTTTTGAATAACTTTAATACGATACCATAATTTCAGCTGGTGGTTGAAAAGTCAGAAAAAGCATTTTTTGCAATAAGATTACTTTAATGTGTTTATAGCCCCATGTTATTTTTGATAGAAGTTTAAAATAGCAATATAAAAAAGGTATATCATCATGGCCACATGATGATAAACACCTCAAAATTTGAATACCAGTTAGTAGACATAAAGTCATATTTGTTTCCCTTCAAGAAGCAGTAGAAATAATAAAAATATCTTAGGGAACTATTTTAATTCAAAGATATAAGTTCAGTTTCTTACCCCATCTACCTTCAAAAATAAATTACAATCAATGAAATTAGCATTTTATTTTTTATTTCATAAAGTTGCTATAGAAAAATAAATCTTGACAATAATCTGATAGCAAATAAATGCTGAACATTAGCAAATAATAAACTTCTAGATCTCCTGTTACAGGACCAAAAGAGGGGCCACTGCCACTGCTAACCCTCAAACCACATTTCCGCAAACCCTGGAATCATGCTACTTCTGCCACCACCTGGCCAGTGAAACAGAAGCCATATGCCCTGCCCACTTCTTACTCGAAACTTTCTTCCAAATCTAAGTCCTTTGCAGGTGCCTCTGATTAGTAGAAGTCACGGATCTCTGACAACAAGGGAATCTGGGAAATGTGGGGCTTTTTCAGTTCTACATTGAATAGGCAGGATTCACTTTGTGGGAAACTAATAACGCGGAGAGAGTATTAAAAAGTAAATGTCTTCAGCCATGATCAACAGAGGTACATTATAGGAAGTAATTAGATTAACCTTAATGAGAGATGGTAAACTGTTCAACCTAGCTAGTAGCATTTGAAAAGAAAAAAGAAAGGATTTGGGGACATTTATGATGTAGCATTGACAAGACTTGACTGTGGATTGGTTATGAATGATGAGAGAGAAGGAGAAAGCAAGGATGACCTGGAATTTCCCATATTATTCCAAGAATCAAACAGAGAAAGAATATGTCTGAAAACAGAAAGAAAAAGAAAATATTCAGAATGAGACACAGTTGTTTTCTGGTGCCTGAGATTCCAGATCCAGTTATAAATTTGGTTCAGGAGTTCAGACAAAAGGCCAAGACAACAAAGAGCATTTAAAAAATTTTAAGTTTTAAACTAACTTTGGCAATTTTGGTTAGTTCCATCAGGGCTTAACATGTAGCAGTATTTTGAAATTTTATTTCTGACACCTTACCAACACCTTGCATTTATGGTATGTGTATAGATGCTGACTCTCAGTACTTTGCAAGGCAGATAGTACCTCCTCTAACACTTGACTGTAATAGCCATTTCAAACTCATTGGTGAAGCAGAATATTTGGAAAGAATGAAAGTTTTAGCTTGAAGGTTGCCATGAAAATGTCTCATAGGAAATCTTTTTGTAAAGGAGATTTTATAGATAAAGGCAAAAATCCTATGGAGACTTTTGAGGAACTGAACTAAGTATCACTGGCTGTTGGTGGTTATAACATATTTATTTGTGTGAGGCGTATTAATGTTACTAAAATCATCTGAAGCTGCTTGATCCTCAAATAAGAACTGAAAAAGGAATTAATAAAATCAGTAAGAAACAAACCAGGAATCTCTTTCGAAGCAATGCAATAGAAAATTTAACTCAAATAGAGCCAAGGTAGATGTAAAAAAAAAAAAAGAGAGCAAATCTTCTCAGACTTGACCATGAATATGAATGACTCACCTGGGGATCTTATTGAACTGCAGATTCTGATTCAGAGGGGCTGGGCTGGACCTGAGGTTCCCCATTGAGCTCCCAGAGGATACTATCTAGTCCTGAACCACACTCTGAGGAATAAGGTACTGGAGGATTTTAGAAGATTCTATTAAACCAAGAAAAAAACATAATTACAGCATCACTGTTTAGGAGAAATGGCAGTAAAATCTAAGTGAAATAAAAGATGTAAGTTTTTACAACAAATAGGACATTGAAGAAAAGAACCATAAAATTGACTTTCATCGCATCTACTGGATAACTTCATGTATATTGAATGACATCTTGCAGGCCTCATGTTGTATCTTGGTTGGATGTTTATATGTAAAATTTTACCTTAGAATATGGCCATTCCACCAGGACACATTTTTGTCTCAGCATCAGATTTCAAAATATTTCATCAATAGGGTATATACTGAGTTTGAGACATGTTAGTGACAATAGTGCTAATAGAAAGTGTACTTTAAAGGGAGTAAATTAGTTTTTTAATAGGGTCTTGACTTCACATCTGTATCCTTAAGTCTAGTTGAGTTGCCAGCTCTAACCAGGCAAATTTCTAAAAATGTCTTAAAGGAGAAAACAAATAACCCAGAAATGTTCTCTGAGGGACCACAAAATAAAGTACATTTTGTAGCAAATTGCAGGACAAGGAATAACTACTTTCCTAGGAATAGCCAGAATCAAGGTGCCTTGTGACATATTTAGGCAATTTGCACTGTAAACAATGGCCAGAAGTAGGGTAATGGTCAGCTTTTCCTCTCGATCACCCCTGTGATTTGAGAAGTATTTCCCAGACCTGTTCACCAGCAGGATCCTGCAGGACCTTAAAAATGATTTGCAGCTGAGTGTTTTGGCCTATTTGTCAGTAAGGAGAAGTTTTTAATGAGAAACTTTATGACAGCTCACAGTCCTGAGTGCTAGTTAAAGTGAGATAAACCTTTATCAGACAAAAGACGCTGCCTATAAATATTCAGATGTTTGCTGGGAACCCTATTTACCTTATCGTTGGGAAAAAGACTGGCCTGGAATATTTCTTCTGATGTGCATTTTAAACTTTCTGTACGGTGAAAATCTACTTGGAGGTATAAAAAGTGATTGCTGTATAAGTGAATAAAGCATTTTTTCTCTTAGCACATGGCAAGGTTTGACAAGAATCTTAGGCTGATATATGGCTATTAAAATGGTCTGTGGCATGGGAAAGCCCGAATAAAAAAGTTTATGCTGCATTTGTGGCAGTGTCTTGGCTGTGATACATAAACAAAATTTTGTGCCATGTAATTGGGTATCTATAAGTCTTCTATAGAATGGAAATTGTGGAGTGAATGCTAATATTAGTGTGTGGGTAGTGTGTGGCTCTTAGAAGCCCAAGAATTCTCATACAAAATGATAAGAACATCAAGCTGGCAATGGTTAGACAGGGGCGCTTTTAAAGGAAAGCAAAGCAATTGAATAAATGGATTTTTAAGACCATCCTGTTATCAAATAAAGGGATTGCTTCGGTTATTTCAATCAAATCCTCTTGTCCAGTTTCAGCATGGGGTTGTTGATTTTACATCCTTTAACATCATAGGTACCCTGGCTGATGAGCAAGTGCTATTCACTCATTTGGTCATTCAGCACCATTATAGGCTGTTTCATGATAGACACTGTGCTAGGCTTTCAAGCCATTGGAAAATGAATAAAGCATCATGAATGGCACAGTGAACTTAGAATCCAGGGGAGAAATAAAATACGATCATGATTAAGGTGTGTGCCAAATATTATGAGAGAAGAGAGAAGCAATTTACCAAAAACCTGGGTCAGACACAGGAAATATTCCCTAGCATGTAGCATTTGACAAAAATCTTAGAACACATATGCAAGCCTGCTGTAGATGCCCAAGACTCCTGGCAAAGACACTAAAGACACCAAAGAGCAAGGTGGGTCAGGGAAGGATGAGTAGTTCAGCGTGGGGGAAAGAGAGGTTCTGTGTTGATGGTCTTGGAGAATTAGACTGGAAGGGTAAATTGGAAGCCATGTTAATTTTTATAGAGCACGTGTGCTATGCTAAAGGGGCCATCCTTCTTTTGGAGATGAGCCTTCTTTTGGAGATATGTGGAACTAGAGTAGGAAGGCACAGTCTCACGGACAACTCTACTGGACAGCACAAGCAAGAGTGGAAAATATTTTGAGCCCATCACTGAATTATCCTATCTACCCTTAAATTCTTCCAGTACATTAACTTACAACCACCACTGGCTTAACAGTGCCAGTGTCCTAAACATGTGACATTTCCACTATGAAACAATATCTTTCAAGATGCTGACTCAGCTGTAAAAATATGATCTGGGCTGTGCTTTGGTAGAGAAGATAGTTTAACATTGTCTTTTTTATAGTTCCTCTTGGAACAAAAAATAAGGAAAATCAGTTCTGCTCATCTTTAAAGGGATAGGCGTATTTTGGGGGTTATTGTTAAGGTAGAAATGGTAAGGAGCTATTCTCCATATCTCTAATATAATTTTTATTATGTAATATATTTTATGAGTATATATCAGTATGGTTTTTTTGTATCTTAAAAAAGTAGAGAAGATAATAAAATAAATTATGATTAATCCATTCATTTGGTAAGTGTCACAGCTTAATGTTCTTTAATCTTTTTTTTTTCCTTAAATCTTTTAAAACTAATTTTGGAACTACCTACCTGTGTGAGGAAGGCATATACCACAGGAGTCCTGCAAAGTGAAGACAAAGAACTTAGGTTACACCATTAGTTTTTCAGCACAAATAGTGTGATTCCTTCATATCATCTATTCCACACCACATGGATTTTTATGGCTCACATGTTTGTGTGTTTGGTAGATCCTGCTGAGTCGAGAGCCACACTTGATTATGGAATTGGAGTGGGAGGATGATGAACATAAATTCACCCTTTGTTGTTGAAGCCATAAGCTCACTGGAGAAGACTTGAGATCCTTCCATGCACATTAAATATTTCTATTGGCTCAGCAACTATGATCCCTTTAAGTGGAAATGTAGAAAGGAAAATAATATAGTAACCCACCTACATAATAAAATTTTTTTTACAGTTTTAACTAAGTGTACAAATTTAATGACAAAAAGAACTAATTGTTCTATATTGAACTTCAGTCAACAAAACCATTTGATCATTTGGTCCCATGTCTTCAAATTTTCAACTCTCTGTCAATAATGTAACATATTTAAAAGCCATTTTGACCTATAGGAATTGAAAGAAGCTTGTTGAAAACATCAAAAGTCACTGCTAAACAAATTTCTTCAGTTTTAAGCATAAAACTCCAAAGGATTCAATAAAGCATTGTTGATAATCCTAATTATCTATGTACCTACTTTTGTCAGGAATCCTTCAATGTGACATTTCAACTTTATGTTCTTATTCAAAATAACACTATTGTATAAATAGGTACTTAACCAATAATTGAAACCATTATTCACAGTTGAATAGGCACAGTATATAATTAGGATTCCTTTAAAGGGGACTCCATGGTTAAAACTAATTTGGTTTTAATGTCTTTTAATATTGCATATTTTTGAAAAACAATTCCAATTAATGATAACTGAATCAAAAAGCAGAAATGGAAAGTATTTTGAGAATATTTAGAGCAAAAGAAAAAAAACCTCTTCTTATAGCTAATAGATATTCTTGCTTTAGATAAGCTGTGTACATAACTGTTCTAAATTTATCATATGACGATGGAAAATGGCCTACTTCTAAACATCATAGCCCACAGCTATGCCTCTCTAGGTAGCAGTTCAACTATTATACCAATCAAATCCATCTAAATTTAGGAAAGAGAAACCCAACCATATTTCTAGTTAGCATATTTCCAAAATAAGTAGCAATTTGAACTAATAAACATATAGCCATTGGAAGTCACATAATAATAGCCTTGTATCCTTTCATTGATAAATTAAAGAATTTAGGCAGTTGATTTAGACGTCAGGTCTTTAAGAAACTGTTTTATATCACATATATAAACTTGATTCAGAAGCTAAGACCTACTGTTAGCAGAAAGAAGATAGGTATTTTGTGCCATTATCTAATGACTGCAGTTTCAAATCTTTCTAATTGTGTATAAATGGAGCTTATGAATATGTCTGTATATCCTATAGTTTCTGAACCTCAGCACTAATGGTGTTTTTGGTGCAATAATTCTTTGTTGTAGGGAAGTGTCCTGTGTGTTTGTCATAGGATGACCTCTACTGCCAATGGCCTCTAGGTATTGGTAGCATCCCTTCCCCAGTTTGACAAGCAAAAAGGTCTCCTGACATTGTCAAATGTTTCTTCTGGATAAAGCAAAATGGCCCGTGGTTGAGAACCACTGGCATGTGCATATACACAGGTACTTTTTATTTGAATTTCCACAAATATGTTATGGTAGTATTAATAGAACTTTTTACACCAAGTAAATTTTGGATCTTATCTTTAAGGAAATGGTGGTCGAAGATATTAATAAATGCACAAATATATGTGCCAAACCATGATTTTAAAACTGAACTGCCCTTTGTAAGAACAAGTTTTCCCAAAAGCTTTGAAATGCTCCATTTTAACTAGTAATCTCAATCATGCATTTTTAAGTACCTTTTGATTTGAAATTTTGTTCTTTCATCATTCTTCCAACCAGTATTTATAAAGCATATATATTATGTGCCTCATACTATAGACAGCATGAAGACACTACAAACTGACAGTGGTGAACAAGCAGACATGATTTAGGCCCGCTAAGTATGAACATTCTAAATAAAAAATGTTGGTAAGTGTTAGCCATTTTTTATTTAACTGAACAGAGGCAGTGATATAGAAAATTAATTCACAAAAGCTCTTTTGAGTATCTACTGTGTGTAATTCCTATTTATGGGGATTATAAAGAGTATGTAAACATAACTCTTAACCTCTTAAAAGATATAATACTGAAAGAAGCAATTAGAGAATAATAAGAAGAAGGAAGGGATTAAGTGCTAAAATGGTATGCTAGGGGCAGTCCAACTTCCCAGCTTACCTTGGCTATCCATCATTCTCCCATACTGCCGACGTCTGTCCGCGCTCTTTCCAAAACGCTTCCAAAGTTAAAGTCATATCTCCCAGCACTGCCACAGCTTTTGGGATTCCAAATATAATTTGTTTTCAAGTCAGACTGCCCCATCCAAGTTGGCTGGAAATTTATCAAGGTAGTTGAGGATTAATGAGTGTTTCTAACGGATGGAGGGGTGAGGAGAGTTTTCCTGCTCCTTTTGTTTTTTTCTCTTCCCACAGCAGCAGTCCTTCTTAAACCTTACCCAGCACCCTCCTGCTAAAAACAAAAACAAAAACAGAACAACAACAACAAAACATTGATGCCAATATCACAAAAGAAAAAGATTAAACATCTTTACATATACTACTACAAGGAACATTGCCCAGTAATATTGCAGGACACTGCATTTGGATAGCTATTCCCCTGGTTAAACAAACTACCTTTATGCCATTTATATTATTAAATCATCCTTGCTATTGGAAAGTCATTTACACTAACTAAGTTACTTGTAAGCTCTTAGCATTCTCTGCACTCCAATTTCATGTGCTAAAAATAGTCTGGTGTACACAACTAGATTATTTTCTAACTAGATTAGAAATATTATTTTCTAACTAGATTAGAAATATTAAAAATTGACAGAGGCAGAAAAACATACAGACAAGAAAGAAGACAACTTTAAATGACATTGTTTTAAGTCACTTTTTTTAAGTCACGTCGAATGATTATTATAAAAAAAAGTCCTGTAGTTTTGCATAAGTCACTATAGGGAAGAGCACAATATGGACCACAGATATTTTGACATGAGACATCTAAATACAACGGGAGGGGAATAACGGGTGATATTTCTTTTCTTTTCTTTTCACATATTATCCAAATAAAGTTTTACATTTTACTTTTACATTCCTGTTATTTCAAATTCAAGGCTTAACAAGATTTCATGTAGGAAAAATTCTCAAATATGCTACGACACAAGCAAAACTGATCAAGTGGAAGCATGTTAGATCATCAGGCATAGGCCTGAATTATTCAGACAATTGCCCCATTTCAGCTTATCAAAAATGTAGGCTTGGCCTCTTTGCATTTTTAAACAAGATATAATAGGATTATTACTATAAAGTCTCATGCCCTATCACAAAACTGGTTTAAAATAAATAATTGAGAAAACAGTATAAATAAAATCAATCATTTGTGTCTAAGAACTATAACAGTACAATACAGTAACAGTTTATAGACAGAGCACACTTCACAAACTTTAGAGTGCATCAAAATCATCTGGAAAGCTTTTTGAAACACAGATTCCAAGGCCCAAAGCCCAGAGATTCTGATATTAATTCTAATTCTGCTACTGCTGGTACACAGACCATAAATTGGAATGGCACAGGACTGGAGTACTGACAGTCACAGGAATAGCCATACAAGTAATTCTTCTCACTATAGTCCATGTCCTGGCATTAATATAGGTTTTAATCCAACTGTGGGTGCTCTTGTTGGGAGAGAGCCTGCATATGTTTTCCCTAATTTGCCAATGATCCTATATTACAGTTGGGGAATTAAAATATTGATGAACTCTCCAAGACCTAAAATTTCTTTTCGCTATTGCAGAAGGCTAACAGATATTTTTATGGCCTTAGGTCAGCTATGTTTACTCCACATCAATGATCTTTGGAAACTTTATCTAAATTACTGTTGAAGTTGTTTATTTCAGAACTAGGGCAACCAGATCCTCCCTACATCTCTAGAGTATGAGTAGCTTTGTATTGCAGAGGCAGTGGCTAAAATAGACCAGACATTTCCATCAGCTGTTTGGTCATTGTGCTTTTTAGTGAAATTACAGCATGTTACAGTATTTTTCTTTGCAGCATAAACATTGAACAAACCCAGACATCCGGAGATGCTAAAATGAAAAATCTGTTTCCTCTTGCCTTGCCATTTGCCAAGTAAACTCCGTCAGACAGCACATTCTATACATTTCGAGTAAATGAAATTACCCTAAATGTGTTGGCAACATCTGTCACGAAACACTCCTCAGTCTGTGGCTTAAATGGATTGGATGAGAATGGATTTGACAGTATATTTAATGAGGTACAATTATAGTTGAGAGCACTTGTTTTTCCTTAACAACTGAAGGTTTTTGTTTTCTTTTCATTGTTGTTGTTTTCCTTTCTTTTTGCTCTTCAGTTTTTTAATTTAATATCTTACACTTTACAAATGAGATTCTATAATCACTGATGAGGAAAGTGGCTGGCAAACACTATTCTTTATTGTAGATAACCAACACTTCAAACTCTTTGGTTTTCCCTAAAAAGTATCAAAAAATTTGTTTCTCCAAGGAGTTCCTGTCTTTCACTTCCAACCTACCCACTGATTGTAAAGTTCTCCACTCCCTGAAACTGTTAAGGAATTTCTGTTTTTAATAATTTATGGGAGTCTTTTTTTTATTTAATATTTTTACTAAATATGAACAAGAATGTATATCCGTATATATCTTCCCCCAAGAATTATTATTTTATTGTTCCTCTATTTGCAATAACTGCTCTAGTTAGGAAAAAATGTCTCCTTTATATCTTTTTATACTCTGTACCTAGTGCTGCTATTTAGAATTCCAAATTATGACAAATCCCTTCCCACTCTTCCCTTTGATTGCCAGGATTTTGGTTTATACGCAGAAGCAGCACTCACTCTGGCATCTGTAATCAAACGAATCCCCAAACACTTTCTGAGAAAGGATTCTTTAAAGAGACCAGACAATCTTTCCTAAATTAACTCCAAATGCAGGTATTCAATCCTTCTTATCATGCATGGATTTTAATTCATCTGTCAAATGCTCGCATATCTCATTTGCATACTGCCTTCCAAACAAAGACTAAAGTCTACCTCTCCCCACCACTGGGAAATGAGGTCACCCCTAGAGCACTGAGAAGAAAGTATCCTTACCAAACACAATTTGGTCTTTATCTCTATTTTATGAAAAACAATCTTTTGTATGGCTAGGGCGGGTTGTTTAGAATTGAGGGATTTCCAGGATTGTGACAGTTACCTGTATGTTAGACTCTCTCTAGGGGCAAATATTCTAAAAAGATAGATGAAGTCTCAAGTTCAAGTAGAGTATTGAAGTCTTGCGCCTACTAAGTATTAAAATGTTGTGAAAGTGCCACTTTTTGGTTGGAAAAAATGTTTTAGGACTTGTCTTTACTCTGAAGTTATCCTGTAGTTTTTCTCTAAGTGATTTAAGAACTCCAGTTCTTTGTAAAATGTTTACTTCTGGTCTGGCACAGCTGATACCTGAAATGAAGGCCAGTAAGTTTGTTTTTGTTTTTAATATAAAATAAAGGCACTTTTGTTAAATTCAGACAGCAAGAAAAAGAAGTAATATGTCTCTGAATTATAAGTAAAGCTTATCTTATGCCCCTCATTCAAGAAGCATCCTGATGAGTGGCAATTCACAGAAACATCACAAAATTCAAAGAACACAAATACACAACTGTATATATTTACAAGCTACAGACCTATAACATAACGTAGCATAGCAAAACATAGCATATATGTTTTCTGATTGATTCTAGCTCAAATCCTAATGCCTGTTGGAACAAAGCTCACTGTGTATCAAGTATTTCCAAATATTTGCCTCAGTTGCTGTACTCCCTCCACATTAAGGGGAGGAACCCATAAGAAAAAAAAAAAGCAAAGTGATAGCCTGATCCTTTAAGAAATACAGTCAGGAAGTTGGATTTATATAATAACATGAGAAATTAATCATCTTGCGCAAAAAGAGTTTTAGGATACATTTGCTCGTGGGTAATTAATTTGGGGTCTGAGTTCTTGCTATCTACATGAATCTGTCCTAGTTTTATTTCTTCAAAACATTTACTGATTTGGAAAAAAAATCACATAATGAAAAAATAATGTTTACAGAAAAAATAGCATTCAGATACCTAATAATTTTATTACCATTGAGTATTTAAATGAGTTGTTATAGCACAAGTTTCTGCCTTTGTCATCATCTTTAAAATAAAAAATTGGAATTATATAACATCAAAGATTCTATTCAAACCTAGATTTTCAATTTATAAAAAATATTATTCCCTTCTTTACGTTAGTCAATTAAGACAACATAGTCCAATAGAGGAAAAAGAGAGGGAGGGTAATATGGCCTGGCTCTATCACAGTAACCATGTGACACTTTGTATATGGACAGAAATTTTCTTAAAATCTCTGTTATTTCTTGCATTCCAAACAGTTATATTAGATTTTAATATATCTTTCAAAGATATCCAGTTAAGAAACACATCTGGACCAGCCTTATCCTCTCAGTGGTAGATTGTATTGAAGTGATCAAGAATTAGCTGTATAAATCATGGCTAAGTGGCATAAACCAAAATTCTTATTCAATATCAATAAAAACTAGAGAATTCCCATAGTATTCATTTTTTATCCGTCAGAGGAATTGTATTTAGAACAATGCGAGGGAATATATACAATATCTTAGAATACATTCTACATTGAATATTGGAATTGTAAATGACAGGCAATTTAGACAAATCAGAGATAAATCACATCAGAGGAAAGGAAATTGCTAATGTTATATATTTAAATGAACCTAAAAGGACATGGATTGATATAAAAATTATACATAGTCGAACACATTGGATGCTGACTCTTTTACTGTGTTTATTTTTTTTTTAAAGTTTCCTTCCTTATGGAACGTGTTTTCAGATGGACTTTTTGTGTGTTTTTAGGGTGCTGTGATTACACCGACAATGGATCATCCTATGTCAATGCAGCCAGCAAACATGATGGGCCCCTTGACACAACAGATGAATCATCTTTCTTTGGGCACAACAGGAACGGTGAGTTGAAGAGTTTGATTTGTTTTGTTTTCTTGGACTTCCTCAATAAGGTGCCATACTCAGTTCTCACTGGCATTATCAGAAAAATTGGTTCTATACCAAATAAGTTGCATTTGCATACATATTCAATTTTGGGACACACTTACTCACTTGACAAGGCTGAAGGTTCTACTGCATTGCATTTGAATTTGAGTTACTTCTTGTTCTCAAGACACAATCCACGAGGTATAATGTCTGTTTTTTGGAAAAGTGTCTTTATGCATGCACCTGCAAATCTAGACCTTGTAACTTAATACACTTAAACCTGTTTTTCTTTTCCCAGATGCTTACTACTTCAGCTAATATATCATTCCCAGGTTATTCATAAGTGAGGAGCCAATGGCTATTACTAATATACAGGCCTTTTTATTTATTTTCAATGCTTAAATCAATAAAAAGAAATTGAGAACCTGACATAATCGAGTTCTTTTCATCTTCCTTTTAATATGTCGACATAGAAGATGTTGAAAAATAAGAAAGGAATGTAATGTACTTGATCTTTTTTTATAGGTCAGCCTACTTTTGACTAGCCATTATTTTTCCTTAGGGGAAAAATATATTAAAAAATGCCTATTGCAACCTTGATTTTACAACTAAGGCATTTGAAATCATAATCAAAACTTTGTTTTTTAAACATCTATTCAAAGATAATTCCCCAAATGGTCAAGAAGGCAAATGTCCGATACAACATGGAATACTACAACTTTGTTAATTTCCATTATAGAGAGCAACGAAAAACATCAAATTCAACCTCTCATGTGACACCATTGATAAGTTTTTATTTTTTATAAATTTTAATGCAGATAATTTTGTGATTTTTAAAGATGTAGAAAGGAAAAAATCTACTTTCTTCTGACTGAGGCAGCTTAAGTATTATAGAAAGAGCACTGTACTAGGAGTCGGAAATTCTAGATTAAAATCTTGATTGAGCCCTACTGTTTCTATCTGTCCTAGGGAAGACAATATCTTCCAGTCTTAATTTCCACACCCCACCCCCCGGTTGAAGTATTGAATATGATGATATATGGGGCCCCTTTGACTATATGCCTCTATGTTTTTAAACCTCACATGTCTCAGAGTCACCGTTTCTATGATTCTTTACAATTATGCTAGCATCATCTCCAAGTATCGATATATACTATGTACACCAGCTATATATTGGAAATTTTACCATAAAGCAATTGTTTGCTTTCCACATAGATGTGCTGACTTGGGCTTTTTGGAATATAAGAACTTTCTAACATGTCCATTGAGGCCTCAATAATCTGTTCTAAATAGGAAGAAAGTTCATATAACTAATGGAAGGAGTCACTTTGTTTCAATAAAGAAATCTAGTTTTATTAATGTAAATGAAGTGCTTATCTCTGAGGCTTCAGTTGCTGAACCTATAAAATGCAATTGATGATACTTTACTTATCTGAAGGCTTGCACTGGGTCAAATGATTTCTTAGGTCTCTGACCTAGACTTTTAAAAGTCATGTCTAAAATGACATTTAACTCTACCCTGTGGTACAGCAGATTTTCACCAGGGAGATAGAATTTGAAGATATTTCTAGAGCTTTTAGCAATGTATAAGGATTATTTGCTGTCACTTCGTTCATTTACTAACAAAACAGACCCCAAGAATAGTATTGGGAGGACCTGAAGTTTCTCATGGGTCCACTATAGATTTTCCTTCATACCAGCTTTAATTTTCTTAAGGGACCATAAATTCTCAGTAAGTGAAGTATCACGATTTTATTATATTGACAACCTGGAATCTGATAAAAGAGGGAGTTATAATGCAAAGTTTAGCAAAAAACACTTTATAAATCCTACTCCTTTGAATCAAAAGCAAAGCCAGCTGACTTCCTGAAGTTCAAATTTGCAAACTTGAAAAAATATAAGAGCTAAGTTTAATTGAGAATATGACTGAATACTTTGGGGAATTGAAAAATAAGCTAAAATATATAGAACAGATTCAGAATTATAATAGTTATTGATCAATAACATATATTACGATTAGTATTTAAACATTTTCAACAAGAACACAGTTATACAAGACCACAATTTTTACCCAGCTGGTAATAACCAAATCATTCAATAATGATATATACCCCCCTTTTTGTTCTTAGCAAATGTTTTAAGCATATGGCTTATTTTTAGTACCAATTTTTCTCTAGCTTTTTTTCATTCTTTTCTCCCCTCAAATTTGTTCTAAATAATGCGTAGGTATAAGATTTATATAAATTGATGTTTTGCAAAGGTTTAAAATTTCATAAGGTTCTGGAAAGACAGTGGGAAAACAGTATTACTTTGTTGAATTAGTCAAGAAAATATCACTATGTGTATATATTGTTATACATTTTTCTTCAACTGTCGTTCTTATACTTTAATATGCCATCATAGATTCATTTTATGTGAATTTTTGACTGGCATTTGGAATAACTACCAAATTTCCCCACCTATTGCACCTTTTCAAATACTTTATCATTGCTTGGAAGGTGGCCTGTTGTCATGGAAAGAACAGTGGGCACTGGAATCAAACTCATCTTCAAAGCCTGGCTTGGCCCCTTATTAACTATGCATGTTTATACAGGTTATTTAACCTCTGAACTTGTATTTCCTCTTTCACAAAGTGCAAAAAATAATATTTACATCCCAGAAGAGTTGCCAGTGTTAAATGGAATGATATATGTGACATACCTAATAGAATGTGTGACACCTAGTACTAGATGCTTATCAAATGAGCTGTCCTTACTCCCCTACCTCCAGCGGCTTCATACAGATGGTCACCTCATCCAGGTCACCCAAAGGGATGTAGGAAACTATCAAGTCCACAGCACAATTCACTGGCCTGCTCTATTTCATTTCGCATAACATTTCTTTCAAGTTTCCACTTCCTTAGCATCTAATATACTCTTCCAGGGTTGTAAATCCAAAAGTGTATAGAGGCCAGCTAAGTTACATTAATGAATAAAGTTGACTGAGCTCAAGCAAAAAAATCCTAGAAATATAAAGTCCAATTTGGTCTATATTTACCTATGTCATATAATATAAATATACATGATTTTGGAGATTGTATTTTAAGTTAAAGACATTTTTAATGCAATACTAATAACATCTCTGCCTGATTGTTGGATGAACAGTAAGTAAGGAGAGATGGGGCCTTTGGCTGCCTGGAACATGATACTTTGTCTAAAGAGGACAGTCACTGCTCAACTCCAGGTAGCTATCACGACATGGGCATACAGACCTAGAGTGGCCTCAGCTTCCAATTTTTTAAGATAAGCTAAATATTTGGATTTTAATAGAAAATGTTTATATTTGAATGTTGCACCCAGTTTGTCCTAAAAACTCTCAGATTGTGACTCCTGCCCAGAGTTTTCCTAGTTCTCCTCTAACCTCTCTAGCCATTGCTTCTTCTTTTCTTTGACATGATTTCCTTAAGCAGTCTCATCCACTCTCATGGTTTTGAACTCTGCTTGCTATGCCAAAGACTCCTAAATGCTTACCTCATCTTAAAATTTTAGACTGATTTATCTAACTACGTGCTAACTATTCCATGTACATCTCACTCTGACATCTGTCAGCATGACCCAAACTAATCTCATTAGCTTCCCCAAGCTTCTTTCCCACTGACCCCCTTCCTCTTATACATTCTTGCTTTTTATTTCTTCTTAAGTCAATTTCATGACCATTTACCCACGTAGTCAAATGTTACACCCAGAACTCAGTCTAGGCTCTCCTTCTCTCTCACCAACAGATAAAATTACTTTTCAAGTCCCACCAATTTTGTCTCATAGACATTTGTCAAATACATCCCTTACTTCACATTTCTAGATGCTCTTCCTGGGCCTTGTTTGATTAATTATAATAGTCTCCTAACTGTTCTTCCTGCTTCTTATCTCAATTTCCTCCAATCCATTATCCATTATGTTGCCCAGCCAGTCAATCTAAAATTATCTGAGCATGTCTCTCTCCTACCAGTAACTTTTCAGAGGCTTACAAATATCTAAGTTCTCTGAAATTCTGCACTGCAAGGTGTGAGCAGTGACTAGTCAAGATTAACAGAAACTTCAGCTCCAGAAATACCTAGGTTCTAAGGGCAGAGCAGAGAGAAATCCAGTGAATAATCCAAAGTAGGCAGTGGTCAGGGCTAATGGGGAGTTGGAACTAGATTAGAATTTTTCATTTTTAGAAGAGAGGTATTAAGCCATAGGCCAGGTCTCACTTTCTTTTCTAAGATCCCTGGGTAAAGGAAGTATATTGAGCCAAAGCCTCTTTTTCATCTTCATAAAATCAGATATATTTGGTTCCCTAAAACCCCAAGTTTTGAAATAGATACCATGTAGTTTAATTAAACTTTCTCTACCATTTGCCACCTCAAATATTTATTGTTCAATTCTCTACCTATTTTTAAACTGGACAGAATCTGTAGGCTTTAAAAGAAATAAATTTTATGCAAGCTGTGTAATTGTTTTATTCCAGGGCTCTGCTGACCTCGAAGAATTTTCTAGCTTTTCTGCTTTTGTTTAATTTTTTTGTCACAAGAGTCCCTGAGTAGAACCAAAGCCTTGTTATCATAATTTCTTATCGCTCTATTGTAAGCTTTAGCAGAAACCACTGGGGATTTTACTGTGTTATGAGAACCGCCAAATTGCATGACAATCTTGTTTTACAAGTTTCTTATCTCCTTTTCATTTGTTCAGTTGGTAGTCACCAGTGGCTTACAATGTCACCGGAATCTGTTGAAAGAAATAAAGTTTTTGTTCTGCAGGCTTCCTATCTGCAGTTCTGTTTGTGTTCTCCAATCACTGGTGATGCGTGACATCATTGGATTCCCATGGTATAACCATAGCCACTCTCGAAGATAATCTTGTAATTGTACCCCATTTGTTCACCAGAGTTCTCTAACATTTTTCAGTCACAGTATTTCTCCTTTATTCGTCTAAAATTCTGATGGTGTCAGGCAAAAATCCTAAATTATTCATTTTGCTTAAAGAATATCAATTTTTTTTCAATTATTAGTTGTGAATGTAAGTATTAGGACTGAGATTGATAAAAAGTAACATAATGTTAAATGGACACATGATTAGGAAATAGTATAACGAATTCATAAATGACAGTGAATATCACTTTAAATACATTTTTTTTTTCAGGAAAAAATATCAATTAATTAAAAATGGTCAAATACAAGACAGAAAATAAAGATAAAAGGGAATAGATTTTTATTTGTTTAGTCTTATTGTAAGATAAATGAACTTTGAAGGTAGTCTTATAAACAAAAAATAAATAGTCATTAAGTGAAAGTCTAGCATAAAAGTTTATTTGCAGAAATTAAGTTTTTCCTGTGTAAAAATATATCCTGAGTTCAAATAAATTAGCAACAAAATACAAAACTCCAATAGATAAAATGCCAAAGAGTGCAAATAGTTGATAAAGGGTAATATAGAACACCAAAAAAAAAGAAAAAATAATAATCAAAGAAATAGTAATTTAATCAAATACACAGACACACATAACCCATTAAATAAAGTTATAAAAGTAATACACATTGCTAATGAGGATGTAAGGAAGTAAACGTGCTCAATCACTGATATGAGATGATAGGAATCTAAGTTTAAAAAAGCATCAGTTGGATAAGGTGTTCAATGCAGTGTTCTTTACACTACGAAAAAGAATGATTAAATAAATCATAAGCCATCCATAAGCCATCCAGAATGTAACACAGCATGAAGTTATAAGAGTTTAAAATAAATAGGAGAATGTCATTTATAATCTTAAATCAAAAGAGCAGGATGCAAATTTGCATATGTAGAGTACAGTATCAATATGAAAAAAATTATGAAATAAGGCTGTAAGAAATACAAAACAAATGTGGTTATTTCTGGGTGATGTAAATAAGAATAATTTCTATTCCAATCATTTTACTTTTCTACATTTGCCAAGTATTCAACAAAAAGTACAATTTACTTTTATTATTTATTTTTAAATGTTACAAATATATTTTTGGAAAATGATCAGTGGCATGGTCTTAAAATTAACTTTTTGTTTGTTTCTGGTAATATGTGATTGCAGTTTTTAAAAGAGGTACTAGGAATTACTACCATTATTAAACTATTCGGAGATCCTTTAAAAATGATTCAACTTATTCTAGTTTGGGGGATTATAATCAACTCACTAGTTCACTTACCTGTTGCAAGAAGCAAAATAATTCATGCCTAAGGTTTATTTGCTTTTGAATCTTTGATCAGTGTTTGATTTTGCCAGTTAAAGTGCCTTGCAATGTTGAAATTTTAATCTTTCTTCTCATGAGAGAGTAATTAACATTGTCCATTGTGGCAAGGAGATTAAATGGAAAAGTTTGTGATTGTTCAAATTAAGTTTTCAAGTAGGTGGGAAAATGAAGTTTTGAGGTTTTAGTTTTTTAAAATGAAATAATGATCATATAATGAAATAAAGGTCACACAGAACATCTATTAAACCATGCTTTGGCAGTTTATTTGAATGTGAGCAATAACTGGTCCTTTTACTCCTTTAAGGGGAGTTGGGGCAAGATTAGAACTTTTCATTTTTAAAAGGGGGGACTTGGGCCATAGGCCATGTCCCACTTTTCTTTTTTAGATCTCTAGCTAAAAGAATTGTGTAAAGCCAAAGCCACTGTTTCATTTTCAAAAAAAAAAAAAAAAAAAAAGTCAGATATATATGGTTCCACATAACCCCAAATTTTGAAACAGATGCCACGTAGTTTAATTAATCTCTCCATGCTATTTGCCACCTCCAATATAATGGCACTTTGGAAAGAGACAACAATCATCTGTTGAATAGATTCTGTTCTATTTATCTCTGCTCTCATAATTCCAGCACACAAAGCAACTTGGCCTTGACTGACAACCACTGGGATCAGAGCCGGAGCTGAGTGATCAGAATGCATCAGCCCCCATAGAGTATGGGAATGCGCATTTTTCATTTACCTCTTTTAAATTTTCCATTCTTTATTTTTACTTCCAGAACTTTGTTTCATATTGTGCTCTGGGCCCCTTCCAGATGGGCTGCCTTGTAGAATTTTTGTGTCAGTCAGAGAGGGTACAAATTTCACACTGATTCCCCAAGAAAGGGACCAAAATTATGACAGACAGAGGAAGATGACAACGCTCTGGGATAGACCGTACTGCCCTCACAGGTCACATGGGTCCTAATAGTGTGCCCAATGTGTTGGTAATGGAGACTATTGTATCAACTGTAAACTAGGGGTCATAGTTCCTTAAGAGCTTGAAGGCAGGGGGCTTAGGCAACCATATGACATACAGTGGGCACTTCCAAGTTTTAGAGCTAAAATTCTATTTTATTTTCTTTTGTACTTCATTGCATTCTTTCTCATGCTCTTTTCATTCAAAGATTCAGTCCCAAGACAGGATTATGATACTCCACCAGCTGTTGTGTCAGGTAGGAAAATTCTAATTCCTTTAAGACTTGATTGGAGGGGAGAGATGGAGGTTGCCTGGTTTTCTCCACAATTCTTTAAAGCAGTGATTCTCAACAGGGCTGGCTGCAAGGAATTTGAAGTTCAGTTCCAAGGCAAGGGGTGAGGGGTAGGGTGGGCGTAGCATGGTTCAAAAAAAGTATATTTAATATTCTAATCTAGTTTTGTGTCTAGAAAATAAATATGTTGCTGTTGAAATAAAATGTAAAAGCTCAAAGACATTTGGTCTGTGAAGGATACACAGAAAATAGAGTCTATGTTCTGTGTATCAGTAATTCTCAGTGTTAGAAGGGTTCGTTAGAATTTCTTGGAAGTGGGAGGATATTTACGTTTATCAAAAGAGGGCACAGATTAATTTTTTAAAAAAGTAGTTTGAGAAGCACTGCTTTAGAGACCAGAATTCTTCTGAAATCAGAAAATCATCCCATTTTGCTTGCTCAGCACCCAACATAGTGTCTGACCCCATAGTAGGTGCTCAATATAATTGTGTGTTGAATGAATCAAAACTTCAAATTTGTTCCAAAAATGGTATTTTGGATATTGAAAGAGAAGCTGCCAATGTTCCATTGGTACAACAAAGTGGCAGAGATTAATTTGAGAATACATTAGCGTCAGGGATTTTAATCAACAATACTTAAATTATTTCACAAAATTTGGTGGTGCAGTTTATAATAGGGTACATGTATCTGAAAAGGTGGGTTTTCATTTTGAATTGCACAGTTCTTCTTGTGCTTTCATCTTAGCTTTGAATTTCGCTTTCTTGCAAAGAGTAAAATGGGCACAATTTTTTCATTTTTTGTTGATTTTTTTAACTAAATAAAATACTGGCAGCATGAAAAGCTTTGAATTCTTTGATCCTTTGATGTGTTAAATGATGAGGACATAAAATCCAAACCAAGAAGGGCATTGGAGAAGCAGAGCAAGAGATGAAGGCCAAAAATAGAGTTGAAAGAGCCCATCAGGCAGTAGAGTCTGGCAACTGAACGGTGGTTTACAAGCAGAGAACATCATGTTCTTGGCCACCCGGTTTGCTTGACCACCATCTGAAGAGTAATCCTTTTCTCATGTCTCCTGGACTTGTTTAATTATGCTCATGGATGAATATGCAACTTACAAGTTTAATAGTGAAACGATGAGTTAGCTTTCAACTGTGAAGCTACTTTGGTCGTCTAGGAGAGCTCTATAAATTGTCATTAAGTAAAACATCACTTATCTTTCTCCAAAGTGTATTACCTGTCATATTGTAATGTGCCTGTTTTAATAAGGATGTGAGACCCTCAGGAAGGTCCTTTGTTTAATGTAGATAGCCTTTACTTTGTTTACCATGTGGTGTCTGTTTAACAAGAGGCATCTACTCTTAATAATTCACCAATATTAATAAGAAAAGACACAAACTAGAACTTTGCTTCAACTAGTTTTCCTGATGTTAGTTTCCAGAACATAATGAAAAAAGCAATGAAAACATCAAAAGCACTGACTAGATATCAGCCATTAGTTAGGCTCTACACTTTGAGGCAGAACATCTGGCAGCAAATCTAGCCTTCGAATTCCTACCTAATTCCGTAGACAGGTACCATCGAAAGTTCTTGAGCAGGGAAATTACTTAATCAAAGGAGTGCTTTGAGAAGAGTAATCTGGCAGTTTCGTGTGTGCTTGAGCAAGAAACAGTAATTACAGAGAACAGTTAGAAAGCCCAGCTATGATATTGTTAATAATAATAATAATAATAATAATAATAATAATAAAATGCTAAGATCCCAGCAAGGAAGGGACTAATCTAGAAGTGACAAGAAAAAGAATACTTTGGATGACTTACAGTTGTTTTCCTCTGATAAAATTGAACTGGTGGTTTGACATTTTATAAATTTACACAGCTTTCTTTGCCTCTTTGATCTACTTCTAAATGAAAATAGACTTGGCTGCCTAAAATGGTGTTAATTGTCTAGTGGGCACAACTTGAGTGACTTTTGAAAAATCGCATATCTGTTGCCCAGCTGTTGACCAAATCAAGAAAGTGAAGCAGGCAAAAGTATTCCAATATTTTTTTAGAATATTTAGTTGGTTCCCACTATAGGATCCAATTAAATTGTCATAATGTATCAGAGTTCAAGACATCTGCCTGGTAATCTACAAAGACATAACCCAACCTAATTTATTGAATAAATATGTCAAACATTTATTGTCAAACATTTTTTAACATCTCTGAGTGTTAGGCACTACATTCAATTACTGAGCATATACAGATGAATATGAAAGACCATTGTTAAAAAAAAATCATCTAACTTAATGTTGTGGTTGTTGTTGTTTAAGTGTATAAAGTGTGTAAAATCTAAAAAGGTCAGAAACTCTCAGGAATAAATGAATTCTGTGCTGGATTTGGATGGACAAATAGGAGTTTACCAGTTGGACAAGAGTGGGAAAGAGACATGAATCAAATGGGACAGGAAATGTAAATTCTTAGAGACAAGAAACAATGTGAAGTGATTAGATGACAGCAAATCATTTGTTATTCTTGGGACAAAATGTTGAATTGGTGGACACTGAGACTGGGCTGCTAGGGT
>NW_006431210.1:4879621-4892121 GCF_000325575.1 Pteropus alecto
CTTTGAGTCACATGTCACCTTATTTTTTTACTTATTCAAATAATATTTATTGGGAACATACTATGTGGCAATCACTGTGTTGGGTGCTAGGGATACAACTTCTCTCTAAGAACCTAGGATCCACTTAGGAAGTTAGGTACAAAAGGTGATTACACCACAGTGTCATATGTGCTTCCATATGGACAAATAAAATATAAGATATTTTAATTTTAAACTCTCCAATAAGATGCCTGCATTCAGAATCTGCTTATGTAACTTATGAGTTGTAGAACCTTGGTAAAATTATTTAACGTCTCTATAGCTTAGATTATTTAGCTGAGGAATTAATGATAATTACCTAATAAAGTTACTGTGAGAATTAAGTTAAGCTATATAACCTGCTTAAAACAGATCTTACCATTAAAAAAGTGTTCAAATGTTATTAGTAACAACTATATTAATCATTCTTTTTACAAGATGCTATGATGGTACATAAGAAAACCTACTGTCATACAGTAGGAGAAGTCAGAGAAAGTAGAAAAACATTTAAATAAAACATAAGGACACATGGGAATTAACCAAGTGAAAAATAAGTTGGAGGGGAAAAGTTTCAGACCAAGGAGGCAGCAGGGTATGGCAAATTCAGGGAACTGTGGGTGGTTCAACAGGGTAGGGATACATACATAAATAGAGATGGGGAGTAAAAAACTGAGTCTAAAGAAATAAGCTGGACCAATATCACCAGATATGGTAACTTGAACTTTATCCAGATGGCAATAGATGTACACTAAAGTTTTAAGTTGGAGAGTGACATGACCACTCTGGGTATAGGGCGGAGAATACAATGGAGAGAGATAAAACTAAAAAATGGGGACCAGAACTTGAGAATTTAAGCATGAAATCAAGTTGGCATGTGCTCAAGTTGTAGAAATCAGAATGGTGAATAGACAAATTTGTGACATACTAGGAAGATAGAAAACACAGGACTTCGTAACTGATTGGATATCAGGATAAAAGGAGAGAGAAGAATTAAAGGTAGCTTTTAAGTTCCTAGCAACTCAATGACCTGAGAAATCACTTGCTGGGATCTATACCAGAAGAAAGATGGTCAAGTTTGACAGGAAAGAGGCCAAGTTCAATGTTGTACATGTTGAGTTTGAGGTGTCTCTGAGGCATCCAAAATGTAAATAATAAATATTTGGATGTGTATGTCTGGAGCTCAGAAGACAGCTCTTTGCCAGAGGTGGATTTTGGAGTTATCATGGTCCTAAGTCATGTCACCTAAATAGTGTGCTTAAAGTGAAGTAGGCAGATCCTTGATAATAAAAATGGGCAAAGAAAAGGAACCTAAAATAAAGATCAGAAGAGAGAACTATAGCCATAGAAGGAAAACCAAAAATGTGAGGTTTCGAAAGAGGCCAGAGCAAGAGAGTGTTTCAAGAGAGGCTTGTTTAGTAAGATGTGTCCTGAAAAGAAGCTATTGGATTTAGTTACACAGATCTCTAGTCAATTTGATGGGGCAGTTCTAAGAGTAAGGGTAAGGGCAAAGACAGTGATTGTCCTGTAAGGAAATGATATACCAAATGCCAGAAACTTAACAAATTTGGTTTTCAAGAAGAGTAGAAAAGATAATAACAGAAAACAAATGGAGAATAGAGCTGACTGATTTACTGATTTTTTTTTTTTTTAAGATGGGAACTATTTGATCATGATAGGAAGAAACCCGGAAAGAGTTGTAAAATTTCAAGATATAAATTATAAAGGGGATGACTGATAGAACAAAGTTATCCAGGAAGCCAGACACTGCTTCTGGAATGTGGGAGGATGGGGACAAGGGATGACATATGTGCATGTAAGTTTATAAATGGAATAGGAAGCCAAAGGATTTCTCACATAATGAATATTATTTGTTTTTATGTGAAATATTTAGTAACATCTTCTGAGGGTGAAGGGAACACAGTCTGGTAAGGGACTTAAAGAGGACGAGCTTTGGAAAACTGTGAGATGAGAAAGCCGACTGACAATACATAGAAAGTTTGAAGGGCACCACTGAGGGGTCCATTTGAAGCTAGAGACTATAGATTTTTTGTGATACCAATCTGTGAGGATTTTTGATTTTCCACAGTAGTGATCAATAGCCAGAAAGGAGGACAGGTGTATTAATCCAAGATTAAGGTTTTACTGAGTGGAGTGAGAAAAAGGACAATGTGTAATGATAATATTGGCAAAAGAGTGATTGAGTGACAAACTATAATTTCCAGGATGAACAGAAAGAGAAAAGAGGGCAGCAGAGGATGGGAAAGAGGGAGGGAGAGGGAAGATAGAGACTAGCAGTCTCAATGAGATGTACGAACTGGTCAGAAGTAGAATACTGGGATTTAAGATATTGGATAATGAACTACTTCTCGGCAATGTCAAGATCAGGAGAGCAGGTGGCCAAAAGGGACTTGAGGTGACAGAGGTTAAGGAAATCAAGCAATAGGAACATAAGAAGCTGCTATTTAAATGTGGTGTTTTTATATGTATGGATTTTGTTTTGTTTGGTTTTTGATATTAATAAATTGTTGACTAATCATCAGAAAGAATGCTCCAAATTAGAGGATCACTAAAAGAACATATTTCTGAATCATGTCACAAAGACGATGAAAACTTTTTCTCTCAGAATTTCAAGAATGAATTTCTTGCCAGGACCCTTGAAATATAGATTAATTAAAAGCCAAAAAGTGTATCAGATCAATGTTTTTTAGGGTGTGAATTGTATATCACCATACAATTAATTTAGGAGTAGAAGGCCCAAACTTTTTATTTTTACTTCAGCAGCTGCATAGTTACTTTAATATAAATTTGTACGTTCATCAAACATATGGCTTAAGAGATACTTGCTTAGGAAGTCTAAGGTAAATAGTCAAACAGTGAACACATTTAATAATAATAATCAGAAAAAAATGGAGCTGAGGCAATAATGGCGATGTCCAAAAGAAAGTGGCTGAAGTTTGTGAAATAAGAGTCTTCTATTTATTGGATTGCAGTCATCTCTCCTTGTTGAAGTCTCTGCTACATCTTATTCAGCTATACTTATTTCAGGAACAAAGGACAGAAGGATGGCATCACATCTACATTTTCATGAAAAATCAGGAATCTATTCTCTTTTTAGTGTTTCTTTTCCATAATAATTTTAACTCTTTAAAAGATCTTCCTATTTTAAGCAAATTTGAAAAAAATTGCTGAAAAACATCATTTTTTTCCTATTTATAGTTGGATTTTATGAGGAATATGTGAAAACTACAGATAATTCATTGTCAAATTTTTGTCTCAGTTGCTTTGAGCTTCATTTCTGAAGGGCTTCATCAGGAAATCAAGTGAAAGACTATCAACAGAGAGCAAAAGTAGAACCAAAAGTTATTCACTTTTTCTAAAAACCTTAGAGTTCAGAATTTGAATCTGTGTTCAGAAAAAATGAAAACTGAAAAAAATACTCCCAAAAATGCATGACAGGGACCCATGGAACTTCTGGAACATATATTCATTCTCTGCCATATCCTTTCTACACACCAGCTGAAATAGGTTGAAAATAGTCAATGTTATCATTACTACTTCACGACAAGGTTTCACAGAAAAAATGAAATATAAATTACAGTATAGTTTCACTAAATGTGGCTGAATATAAAATCCCTAAGTGTTAGATTTCTAACCAGGAAGTTATGTTCTAAAAATGAAGTCCTTCAGACAGATAAAAAGCTCCCAGAAAAAAATAAGCTAAAGAATTCATCAAAACCAAGTCAGTATTACGGGAATTGTTAAAGGGACTTCTTTAAGAAGGAAAAACATGTTTCAGAAACATGAATAAAGAATGGTAATAACTATATATCTATCAGCAAGTATCTCAAATGGAAAAGAATTAAGTGCTCTAATCAATAGAGAGGGTGACTGAATGGATAAGAAAACAAGATCCCTATATATGTTGCCTACAAGAGACTCACTTCAGATTAAAAGACACACAGACTAAAAGGAAGGGGATGGAAAAAGATATTGCCTTGATGGACCTAGAGGGTATTGCATTGAATGAAGTAAATCAGCTAAAGAAAGACAAATATTGCATAAGTTCATGTACACGTGGAATCTAAAGAACAAAATCAACAACAACAACAACAAACAACAGAAACAAACTCATAGATACAGACAATATTTTGAGGGCTACTAGATGGGATAGGGATTTCGAGGGGATCTTGAAAAAGGGCAAAGGGATTAAGAAGTACAAATGGATAGATACAAAATAGTCATGGAGATATAAAGTGTAGCATGAGGAAAATAGTCAACAATGTTGTAAAAAATATGTAAGGGGAAAGAGGGATACTAGATTTAGTGGGATAAGTTATATAGATATTTAATAACTGTGCTGTACAACTGAAACTAATATATTATTGTATGCCAACTATAATTGAATTTTACAATGTAAATATGAGCAACTGTCTATTATATTATATTTCAATAAAGCTGGGGGGGGGAGACATAAAAACGAAGTCCTTCACAGGGGTGCTTGCCCAAATTAAATCAAAGTTCACTGTTAAAAATAGTATGTGTTTTTCCATATTGTTTTTGCTAGTCAGTAACATCAGTTTGCCTTAGAAAGCCTCATTAATAATTTGGAATTGGTAATGTTCTACCAAAGATTTGATTGATGCCTATCTTTATACTGCCTCTTGTTGGGTAGGAATTGCTTTATAAAACTATCCCATAGTTTGGATGAGGGGGTGGTTAAGCTACTTCAAATAACAAAACTATTTTTCAAGCTCTAAACAACATCTGTTTTTATGGATACCATAAGCTAATTATAAATGATTTCCATTTCATAATTAAAAATTAGGTCCATTAGTACCTCCAATTAGCAACAATTAGCCATTAAATTGTATTTACTATAAAAGATCTGACACAGAGTTGTAAGTGTTCCCATAAGACATTCATGAAAATCAGTTTCATTTCTTTGTTCAAATACTGTGCATCTACTTTGATTACAAAACTGCAGTTTTAAGTGTACTAATTAATTGATTTTTTTCTCTTTTCACTAAGTTCTAATAAGAGAGACTTTGTTCTACTTATTATTCGTTCTTTCAACTAATATTCACTGAGCTCCTACAGTGCTACAAAAAACCAAGCCTAGATGGTATAAAATAAGAGCTGCATTCCTTGCCTTCAAAGAACATAAACTCTAACAGAGGACAAGATTCTAAAGAACTGTCATAAAACACAGAATGGGACTTTGTATAGGATATTTGTACAAGTATTTAACAAATAGGCATGTGTTTGCTCTTATTAGATTTCTGCTGGCACATTTATACTATTCCCTAGATTACAAAGAAGTCTTGAAAACTTTTCCTGTGGGACCACAATTTTTATTGCTCTCTTCAAGCAGTGACAACCAAAGAGGGCTTAAGCAAGTAGAATGTTCTGACATATAAACATCACTGTTATTTAGCTCAATTATTTTGGAGGTGGGAGGAATTGGAGAGAGGTTGGGATAGGAGGATACAAAATCCTATGCCTATCTTCTAATCAAGCAAATTTTTTCTTATTGTTAAGGTCCAGATAGAAAATATTTTAGGCTTTGCCGGCCATGCAGTCTGTGTCATCACTACACTTGACTCTGCCTTATAGGGTAAAAGCAGCTGCAGACTGTGTGTAAATGGATGAGTATGGCTATGTTCCAATAAAGCTTTATTTATAATTGAAAAAAAAATGGTAGCAAACTGAATTTGGCCTCTGGCTCTAGTTTTCCCAGCCCTGCTCTAATCAATTTATTTTCATGAGTATTCAAAATTAAATATTATTACTGAAATTCTTTATACTAAGCATGAAGTGCTTTTCCTTTAAAGTAAGCATTTTTGTGTTTTTTATTTCATAAAATGCAGATGAAATGTCAGAAAAGCAGAGGTGAGAGAGATTGAGATGAAGATTGAGACAGTTCTTAGTGTCTTAATTTTTACATCATAAGTGGTTATATTACTAAAGTATTAAAACACTTTAAGTATGTTCTATTTTTTACATGCTCATCATATATTAGTTTTCTGGGATTTATTTGTATGTACCAGCAAGAGGAGAATATCAGCCAGGAAAATCAAATATATATTCTGCTTAATGTCCTCTTGGAGGCCTTTAGAATTCTAAATTTTTAGAAATTTAGAGAAAAGGTAAGCGATACATTATCCCAATGGATTTGTAGTAAAAACATATTTGACATCTTTGTCATACTGCCTGAGCTGATATTGCTGTTGCTGTGTGGTTGATTAATGTCCAATGAAGTTATTCTTGATCTATCAGGGCTGCTTATTCTGTACCCGCCTGGGTAACTGCTTCTCTGAGTCGTGTGTTCTGTTTTGCATTCAGAAGGCGAAGGGAAGCTTTCCTGCTTTTGTCTAAAGACCAAACTGCATAGGGCAGGCCTGAGATGGCTGGAGATATGACTGCTTTTCTGTGGCGAAGGCAGGGCAAAATTTAACCACACATCGAATGGAAAGGCTCTTCTTGTGGTAGGATCCCTCAGTGAGTGGCAGCAATGGGCTTAGAGCACACCACTGCAACAGCATACAGTGTCACTTAGTATCTCAGTTATCTAAATGGCAGATCTTATACAATGGCAACAGCAGGAAGAGAGCATTTTCAAAACAACAGTAGATTTTAAAGGAAGCTAATTGCATGTGCAGAAATCAGCACATCTGGTACCAACTGTCATGTGGTTCCCTTTTTAACCAACAACACGAAGTGGGCCCTTGAGGTTCCCATCAGAGAACCCAACCATGAATTGACTATGGTTCAGCACTTGTCAAAGGCATGCTTTAGACATCTGATACTGGACAGATACTGTCTGACAGACATGCTAACGTTTCTCTAGACTCTATGTCAAATTAGTTTATCAGAACACAAAATACCTGAACCTAAGATTGCATGTCGCTATAGAAATGCTTTCTCAGAGTTAAAATTTAATGTTTTAACCTCTTCTTTTTTAGACAGGTGATATATAACAAACACTTAAACGTTACTGCTTTTTTTAGGATGCCACAGTGAAAGTAATTGTCCATTAGTTTACCCAATGTTCCTTATGTAAAGAAGCAAATGATGAATTGCTCCTTGAGTTCCAAACCTAGGCAAATATCTCTCTACAGATGAACAGATATACTTCTTGTGAACTGAAAATGTAAAATACATAGTGTAATCTTTTCCCTTTTGGCCTTGGTTATCAGGAGAGTTGGAGTCAGATATAATACACTGCTATGTTCCTAGTAGCATGTTCCCTCTACCGCTCTCAACTATTCAGCAATTTGCTGGTGTTTTTAATTGTGCTTTTGAATATAGTGCTTAATTTTGTAAACCCTCCACAAATTCAGTTTGGAAAAACAAAAGCTGTAATTCTTATGGGAAAAAAAGTGAAAAAAATGCTAATGGGCTCAGGGAAGTTCATGTGCTATAAAGTCTCAGTGGAAAGATAAGATGAAAGATGATTGTGATTATGAGTTGATCTGATCTAAAAATTCGCAGGCAGGAAATGTTTTTATTTATTAATACACATACAATTCTGAATAGGAATAGGTATGGTACAATAATTGGAAATGGCTTTTAAAGTCAAGAGCATATATGAGATTCTTCGATCCACTATTTAATAATTATTTAACAATGACAGCAACTTAAATTTTTTGAAGTTTCCTTTTTCTTTCCTTAAGTATAGATAATACTGCATTAGCACCTCTATATGTGTACAAATATAAGGATTCATTGAGACATATCTAAAATATTTAGTGTTTGACTCATAATAGATATTAAATAATTGGGGTTTGCTTTCCTCTGTATTTCCCCACATACAGGGAACTGTGTTAGGAATTTTGAAGTACCACTAACCTTATTTTTGCCATGATAGATTGACTTAACCAAAATGCTGTTATAAAATAATTTCCAAACCCAATATTTGAAAATAGAAGAAATACTAAGGGAGTTCATTTCATAGCTTTTCTATCGGCTGATCAATTATAATACTATTAGCTGAATTAATATAGTAAATAAGTTATAAAGTTTTTTAAACAACATGAAAAATAATATTAATGGAAAATGGAAAAAGACGGCAAAGTTAAACAATCATGATATTGAGTCCTAAAACATGCACCTGAAAAGAAAATAGAAGAGAATGCATTAAATGGTTATCATATAGGTCTTTAATTTCTTTTTTCTAAACTTTTTGACATGTCGCCCTGAAGCTTGTATAATTTGCTAAAATTTAAATAGCATAGTCTTTGAATATACACAATTTTAGGAAATATTTATATAGCAGGAAAACATAGACATATTAATATAAAGATAATAATTATAATTGTGATGATTATATTGGTGGTAGTGATAGAAGTGATGACCTCTAAAATTTTCCCCATTTTCATTCATTATAGCTCAACATTAGAGCAGTTAAGGCAGAATTAAAAGGAGTTTATCTTTTTATAGAAGTGGCATAAAATCCTTGAGTGATTCTGTAGTCTAAAGTCACTCTTAATTTTATGTGACTTTATTAGCCACCTACCAGAAGGTGCACCTCCACAACCAATTGACTGCTGCTTTTAATGTTTTTCATATTGAAGTCACATTTTGAATAGTATATTCTGTTTCTTGCATGCAGCAGTTGGAACAATCAAACCTTCCCAGTTTATTTAACCTGAGACTTCTAGTCTCTTGTGGTTTATGGACTTGATATAACACATTTGAAATTTGGATCATAAATAACATATTTTAATTACATTTTATATTGTTTAACTTCCACAAGTTGAATAGTTACACATTTATATGTATGTGTGTGTGTGTGTGTATAAATCTCCTGCTGTTGGAGATAATTTATTTCCCCAAGCCGCTGATCACAAAATACTTATTCCTTACAAAATAACAATGATATTGTTACAAAGTCCATTGCCACCCAAGATATCGCTTATTCTTTTTTCCAATTTCATTCATTTTGATAATATTGAATATATCACAAACAACATATTATTTCTTATCACACCATGATTTTTTATTTTCACTTTTCTGAACCATGCACTTCGGTGTCCTCATTGTGATTTAGCTTTGATAAAATATTGATTGACCTGACCCAGATACTACATATCAAAACTAGAATCACTTCACATCAAGTTTCTTTAAAAATAGAAACAAAAGTTGAAAAAATTGTAAACCCGTCATGCCCTTTAATTTACATGCAACGGACATATTTCATTTGGCAGCAAAACCATGTTGGATTCAGAGTAATGGATTATAGGCCCCCATAAGGAAGTTGTAAATTTAATTATTTTATGTGCCTGCTCTGAGTCCAGCAGTCTGCTCAAGAGACTCGAATCTGGGAAAACATATGACTCTAGATTCAGGAAATGGGAATTTCATTCATAATTGAGCAGTTATTTCAGCAAAGCAAATATGGAGAGTTAGTTTAAAAAATTGTGATTTTTAAGATACTTGTTCTGGAAGGTTAAAGCCTACTAGCCAACTATAGGAAAACAAAATTGGCTTGCAGAAACAAGGGAGCAGTTACATCAGGTGAACCATGAAGCACCTAAGAAAAATTTTGGAGAGTCTTATTATAACAGCTTGAACAGTGTAACTTTGGAAGGGCTTAAGGAAGTGACAGTTTAGTTTGCATTGGGTGCTATCAGGAAAAGGAACAAAGCAGAGCTAGAGTTGTCATTGGTAAAGATGACAGTAGCCACTCACCTTAGACAGAAAATAGAGCTGTTTCTTTCTAGGTTTGCAGAATATCCTTGTCTCTGTCTTTTATTCACCACAATTATCAAGTGTTCTTGTTTGATAAATGTTGATAACCTCTTAAAATTGTTTAATTGAGAATTCTATAACCTTTCTAATAACTATCAGCTAATTAAAGATAATTTGAAAGATTTCCATAAATACTTTTCTTAACTAAAGGATAATATTTAATATTGCTTGACAAAAATATAACTGAATATTAAATTGCCTTGATAAAATGTAAATACAAACATGAGATAGGTCAAAATGTATTTTATTCATCACATGCATTGAGTGTATATGGAATATACTATGAATGCAAGATGATTTTATGTACACGAAACACGCTATGTCAATGTGCTGTGCTAGTGCTTTATGTGGATTGGTTTGTTTCACGTAATGATCTCAGCCAATCAGTAAGGAAGTTCCTGTACAATTTGCTTCTTTAAAAGCCTAGCTGGACCTTCATTTATATTTATGTTCGTTTGGCTGTTTTAAACGTTTTGATCTTCTCAAGTTCCAACATGAGTCCTACCATGTATACTCAGAAAATGACTACCTCCTCCTTTTTGAGAAAATGGATACCAAAAGTGATCTGATAGCCCACAAATGTTTTCTCTTTGCTTCAAATGTCCGTTTCTTCATTCTCCCTCTCTTCCTATCCTCCTGTATTTTGTTAAGGCTTAGCTCTGATTTTGACAATATTAACCCTTCTTTCCATGTTTTTTATTTCATCTGTCTTCACCATTTTGATGGTCTTATAGCATCGATTGCTCTCTATCCCACATTAATCTTATTCAGTATATATTTATCCATTGGTAACTTTGCCTTCCTTTAAAAAAGGTATAGATCTTTTCTATCTTGTTTCTCAGGGTGATGGTCTTAGAGTACTTTGCGGGATTTTTTGTTCTCTTCCCGTCTGCTTCCTCGGTTTTAACCATCACACAGATGACCTCCAAATCTATATTGCTCATTCTGTCCTCTGTTTTAAGTTCCATTCCTTTGTTTCCAGCAATCTCCTAGATGACCTCCATCAGCCACCACTACCTTTGGCTGACCCCATGGAAGGTCAAACTTGATATCCACAGTTTAAGTCTCATAATCTTGCCTCCCAATCCAGTTTCTTCTGCAGACTTCCCTAGGGTTCAAGCAACCTCTATAAATATTATTTCTCTAAGCCAAGGTTTTGAAAGTAAAGTGTAGCTACGAGGTTAAGATTGTTATGGTCTTTGACAGTGGCTTGGAGAATAGCTCTTCTTTTTTTTAGGTGAGAACCATATGATTTAATATTCAATTGAGCTTGGAGTAGGATAGAAAATCTCATAAATAGTCGAGTCATTTTTCTCCCAGGCAGTCGTGCTTAAAACCTCAGAGACATTTTAGGGTACTCTACCCCATATGCAAACCTTCTTTTTCTTGTAAATTTTACTTGTACAATATACTTTGAATCTCTTCTATCCATTTCGTTCTCCACCCTCAGTCCAGGTTGCTTTTCATTTTATTATTGCAATAGTTTCCTAGTGTTAACACCTGGCCTTTCTTTTTCTTACTCAGCCTTCACATTAATAACTTAGAAAATTTTGGGATTAACACTTTGTAAACTTTATCTGCAAGGATATAGTCTTAATATAACAATTAGAAATTACCTTAGTAGGTAACTATCTATCATATTGTTATTGCCAGAAAGAGGGTACAGATTAGATCTCTGAATCTAAAGTCATCTTTTCTAATAGCAACCCTCAAACTTGCATGCCAGCATATACCAGAAATGCTACACTACTCAAAGCTATGAGTGGCTTAGAGATATCATTCTATAGCTATGTCACACTGTAGAACCACAGTGTGATGATTGCTCACTGGTCTCTGTGTGAGAGGAAACCTAAAATTTTTCTGAGAAGAATCTTATGCTTCCTGCAGCTAACCTCCAAATACACGGGATTTGTTTTGTGTGGAGTGAGTGGGTTCTCTTCAATACTACCTATCCAAGGCCAAGTTCAGTTGTTGGTTAAAACATAGGGGCCGATGTGTAACTAGCAGCAAAGAAAACCACATTCCAAGTCCTTGTCAAGAAGTATAACAATTCCAAAGTCATGACTATTCATACCTTTCAGAACCTTGGTGAAGAGAAAATAAACATTTTTGAGAAATATTTGGATATTATACAGTATATCCATCTCCTTGGTTATTCTAAATTATATCCCTGGATAAATCTGAGAAAGCTGTTTTACCTGGATAACTGTGTCTCACTAACCCCCTGAAAAATAGCTTTTTCTGAAGTATGCATTGGCACAGTGCCATTTACTTACATTTGAAGGGCATTATAATAAATAGCCCTTGGAAAGTTGCTTTTCTTACTTTAAAGCTATTGTTCATTAGAGTGTCTGTTCCTCTCTTGCCTCCATATAAGGAAATAGTCTTCTATGAATCTGGTTTATTTTCATATCTAATGGACACAGTGAATCATATAATTCATTGCTAACTAACTGATACATTTTAATGACATTTATTTTATTAGCCTTGCTGACTTCATCTTTCTTTCCCTTTGACTCATTTTTCAAACCTATTTGATACTACAACATTTTATATTCTTTGGACATGGCCTTAGATACTTTTTGGGAGCAAGGTGAGCTATAATTAGATAAATTTTATAAATAGAGGCTCCTGATGTATTATTTTCCCAGTCAAGAGTCACAACTCAAAGGCTGCAAGAATTGAGGACTCTTAAGCTTTGTGTTTGAGGCCTGCCACAGTATAATCCACAA
>NW_006431210.1:4897121-4908377 GCF_000325575.1 Pteropus alecto
ATAGATTCCTTGAGGAACATATTTAAGCATCATTTCCAAAACAACCCCTAGGATAGCAGATCTAAAGTTTTGTTTGTTTGTTTGTTTGGCAAGGCAACTCTTGGTTGACCTCACAGATTGCAAGGACCTTGTAAGCTTACAATCCCTTATTTTTTATTTTTTACGCCTACACCACCTGATCTTTTTAGATGGTCTCCCATCCAAGTACTAACCAGGCCCAACCCTGCTTATCTTCCAAGATCAGACAGAATCGGACTTGTTCAGGGTGGCATGACCATAGACTAAAGTTTTGAAACATATTAGAATCACAGGATGGATTAAATATCCCAATATCCAGGCCACACTCCAGGCCAATTAAATCAGATTATCTGTAGGTAGAACCCAGTATTTTGTTAAAACATCCCGGGTGATTCCAGTAAAGCCAAGTTTGACCCTAGATCCTAGAGAATGCTCCTTGGTCTCATGAGATGTTAATGTTATAATAAAAAATAAAAAATAAAAGAAGTTTTAAAGTCTACCAATTCGAGAAATATAGCAAATTGTATTTTTCTCCTTATAGATTCTTACCGATTTACAGTAAATATTTGCAGATTAAAGACTGAGAAGTCCTGCAGGGAAAAACAATAGTGAATGTAAAGAAGGAAGGAGGAAAAGGAGAAAAAGGAACCCTCAGCCCCAAGGAAAAAAACACATCTTTTTAGTTTGGGTTATTCCATAATTTTAAAAAGTTTACTCAGCAGTGACTTAGTATGTGGAATACCTGCTTAAAAAAAAAATTGAACACTTCTTCCATGGAATATCATTTGGAAGATACTAAATAAAAAGATTCCACTGCAAAATCTTTTCTAGCAATACTTATTAAAGACCTGGTTATATCTAGATTTTGCTTCACTCTCATGTACCATTTGATATTTAAAATAACTTGTTGAGTTTACCATAAGGGTTCAGAATTATGCAAAATGTCTGATAGTAATAGGATACTTGGATCGCAAACACTATATGAGATTTAGTTTAGGAAGGTCAGCCTCCAAAATTAACAGGACAAAAGAGATAGATAGTATCTGGGGAAATCCAACAGTTAATAACACTGGAAAGATCCAAAAGTCCAATTAAGTAAGAGAGTGGTAGCAGAAATGGTGCCAGGATACGTGAGATCTAGTATTCAGTGGCATGTACAGGGTCAGTACAAATAAAGTGATAGTTTGGAATTATTTAATATTTATTTCTATTACACTCATACTCTGTTTCATATTCTCTTTTCCTAGGTTTTTCTAAAAACTTTATATTTCAGAACTTTATACTTCTGGGACTATCTAATCAACTCTTAATCTTTTAGTTTCTTTGTTCCTTCATCAAAACTAACCCGTGTCCTTTTCTCAGGATTCTCCCAACTCTTTCTTGAGAGCCGATTATATGGTAAAATACTGATTTGTGACTGTGTCAACATTTAACCCCAGTGATGCAATCTCAGGCACTGTCCAGACTGTTTCCACATTAGTTGTAAGGCAGATGAAGAATAATGGCAGTCATTCTCTATATGAGTTTCCTAAGAGATATCAAAAAACTCTGCTAATTAGAGTGTCCTAATTAGGAAAAGTTCTTGAGCTGCTGTAAATAGTAATGAAAAATATTTAAAGTAATTAGGCAAATTGGATTTGGATAAACATTAAAAAGGGACAGCCAACTGTTGATGTCAGAGAAGGTCTCATTAGCCATTGAATTTTATTGACAGGATAAGAGAGAATCAAATGCCTGTATGACCCCTGGTCCACTATGTTTTTGGCTGGTTCTGTCAGAGCCCATGGTGTTGTTTCTTTTAACTCATTTTCTCTTTTGCCTCATTTCCCCTTTCAAATTCATATGACCTCCCCAACCACAAAGAGTCATTAAACACAACTCCAAATATTTTAATTTAAAAATAAATTTATTGATTCTTTTATCCAAAAAGCCATAAAAAGAGCTGGCTCAAATGATGTCACTAAAGACCTGTTTTCTTTTTTTCACTTAGCTGCCTGCCATCTACACATTTCACAGTCTCACATCAGAAAAACTCAGGACCGCCCTGTCATGGCAGCAGAGTGGCTATCTCAGTGCTGACCTCACATATTCACACTATACCATGCAAGAGAAGAGAGAAGGTCGTTTTTAGAAGTCTCCACAAAAGAAAAGAGTATTTTCCTTTTAGAAATTCTCTAGTCTCATTGGCTCTGCTATGATTAATACCAGCCATTTCTAGATGAGGGATCAGGATATACCAACTGTGGAGTCAATTACATTCAAACTATAAGGTTGGGAAAGAGGCGCATAAGAATTCCCAGAGGAAATATGGGTTACCATTGAGAAGAGGAAATGGACACTGAGTGAGGAAGAAAAAATATAGTCATTGCACCTGCCCTCTTATTATTCTTCATATCCTCTTCTCTAGAATCTACATTTATAACTATTGACCGATTTTTACTTTTGACCTTGAGTCACAGTTGAGTCATCGATCCTTCTTTTTAAATGTATCTTCTTATTTTATAAATATCCTTTAGATAAGAATTAAGGATACGTTCAAAGAAATTCAAACTCACATATTTTATTTTCTATAAGAGTTCATGAAATTCATTAAGGAGGAGATTGATTTGTATCTGCCACTGTAAAACTCATAGCATCATAAACATGGTTGTGTTTTCATAAATATTTTTGAAAGATATATGGGAAATACGATTCCTTTGGTCAAAAGGAAGATCAAAACAGAACCAAAACTCTAGAAAAAAATCTATAGTTAATGTTCTAGGAAAACAGTGTCCATATCACCTGTGAGTTAGTAAAAGAGTGGCTCCAGCCCATTAACAGGAACTAAAGTCTTCTAGGATAAAGAAGTCAAGAGCAGAGGAACTAGGGGAGACCGTGCCAAGGAAAATCAGAAGATAAAAATTAAGAACACTGTAATATCAATATTGATTTTTCTTCCTGTTTGACTTTAGCTATCTTACTTCCTCCACACCACTACCCAAGAAGAGTATGTGCTCCTGGTCCTTTTGTTATTTATATTTGAGATACATTAGTTTTATTTCCTTTTAGTTCTACATCTTACATGCTTTTCACAAGGATCAACCCCTTTATTTCTTACTTTTTCTGTGGATAGGAAGTATTAAGATTAGAGGTCATTTTTCAGCCCCTTTGAGTCGATTGTATCCAATTTTACTTTCTTTGTTTAAGAATGTAACCGAATATCACTGTTCCTCCAATATTTTGAAACCAAATAAGATTGGCTGGAATCCTCAATTCTATGGGGAATCCCAAGCTTTCTTCAATATATATTTAAGTTTGCGAGGACATTATATTCACCTCTGTCTGCTCTCATTAGCCTATATTGTATTGATTCAGATGTGAAATTTACCCCTTTCTAGTTTTTCACAAAAAATTTTACCTGGATTAACATTAATAGATTTGAACTGTGTCCAGTTGTGGAAACATAATGAACATTTAAACAATGTCAATTGAATATAAGGATGCATCTCTGGGCTTTAAATGTCCATTGGCTGTTTCCCCACAGTGGAATTTCACCAGCCCTTCCCTTCCATATGCTTAGGCTCACAACGTTGGTGGGGGCACCTGTCTCCCCGCTCCTTCACTCTAAACTCCTCCAGGTTTCCTTTCTTTTCTTCTTTCTCAGAAACACAAGCTTCTCCCATTTTCCCCCTTTATAACTATTCCTTCATGGAGGTTAACTGCCACCCATGTCTTGAGTGCCCTGTCCACCCCAAGTATCTTATCAATCTAATTCCAAGAGAAAATAAATGAACATTTCTTGTGTAAGCTGATTTCTGATCCTGCCGAACTAGGATCAGATAATGAAATTTTTGTCTTATCATTAGAATAATACAAATAAAAAAATAAAACCAATAATAACAACAGTTCTCATCTATTGGGTTCTTAATATGTACCCAGCCCGATGCTAAGAACTTTGTATGCATTATTTCACTAATATTTCTCAAAAAACTTCAAAGTATGAATGTTTGTCTCCATTTTACAATAAGAAAAGTAAGGTTTATAGATAAAAACCCAGATCTTTCTTAATCATTATGCTAACCGACTCAATGCAGACATATTTTTCTAGTTTTATTGGCTGATGTTATATCCTATAGACTTTAATTTTATTTCATATTGCCTTGAAAATCTTAAATTAAAAACTACTTCTAAATCCCCATTGTTAAGCAGGTAATGATTTGGGGTTGTGGTGGGTGCACTGATATTGTGTAATCTCATACCAGTGCTCAAATCAGGAAATCATTTTGTAATGTATATCAACAACCCTCCCCCCGAAAAGAGGTTTTTATTTTTTAATCTTATTTTTTCCAGAATACATGATTATTTACCATGAACATCATTATCTTTATCATTGATTTGCTAAATATAAAGCATAATGTTAAACTAGTTTTTAAATGTTCTTCAAACTAATGTGATAGACCATGAGTCAACTTCAGATCAGTTTATTGTCAAGCATCTAGATGCCAGAAAATAAAACAAACAGAATGCATTTACAAAGTAAGGGTATTTATGCATTAGAGATCACCAAAAATACTGAGTTAATATGTTGCTGTGCTCCAAAGCATAATAATTAATATACTCAAAAACAAAAACAACAAAAACAAAGATCAAGAAACAAAATCAGAAGAAAAGTTCAGTTATGCTGCTGGATTATTTTACGGATGGGAAGTTTAGGTATCTTTCAGAGAAGCTTTTCTGATCAATACCAACAATCAGGAGAGTTATCATTAGGTGTCCATTCTCCTTGTCCATGAAGAAATTGTGAAAGCACTAGTGAGTCAAGAGTAATAACACCAAAGTTGGCTTCTAATGAGCATTTTTCCAGATTTATTAATTGGATACAGCTCCATAGAGGGAAGGAACATCTGCTCAGGTTTACATTGAACTTGAATTCAAATGTATAGTCTTTCTTTTAACTCTCAAGAGTAAATGGTCTCTAGTAATGAGCAGATGGGGAAAAATAAGAAGAAAGAATGTTTACAGATCCAACAATAATAGTTTTAGCATTATTTACAAGCAATTATATATCAGGCTTGTGAAACCATCTGAGGCCTCGCCTGGCCTGGCTGGAACTCAGACAAGAGCAAATGCTAAAAGGTCTCTTACCTTCACCTTCTGCTACTTCAGCCACCCACCTCAAAGACCACATTTGGGACCTAACCATAATAGCTTCTCCTTTGAAATCTTAAAACCATCATACCTACTTTATCAACATTTCGTTCTCGCATCTCGCCTTTTCCAATGGATCCATCACCTTCCCCTATTCCATTTCTTTCCTTCTCTAGCCTACAAGACATTGCGCATCACTTCAGCTTTTCTCTTGCCAGCACCCTCACTACCACCATCAATAATAATAATGATACTTGAAAATCTTTAATCACCCTCCTAATTCGGTCTTGCTGGAGCTTCTAACTTCATACAGCCCTTTGTCCCAGACACTCCATAGTTCTGGCCCAATGGATCATCATTTACTACTGACCTCACATCATATCTTTTCCTTTGCGTTCCTCTGAAAGCACTTTTTAAAACCCAAATATAGATTTTTCTACATTCTCATGCTGTGCATGAAAAGTTCTCTGTTCCTCATGTCTTACCTAAAATCTGGTTTGTCCTAACATGTCCTTCCTCAACCACCCACTTGAATGCAGACTTCACTTATTCCTGTGCCCAATGGCGCTAGAAGATGTTACCAATCTTCTAGACTATGCAAATTCCTTCCTCTTTTAACAATGACAATGCTCCAAGATGCCACCTTCTTCCCCTTCTTTTTGAGATTATCTGTTACTTCTTTGCCAACCTATACATTCAAATTGCATTTTGTCATTAGTTTCCTCTTGCCTCCGACTCCTGCATCATTAATACCATAGTGTCAACATTCCTTAACCTCCTTGATTCCAGTGACCTTCACCTTTTGCTACTTCATCTTCTGCTACTTCAAAGACCACATTTGGGACCTAACTATAATTGCTCCCCCTCTGATATATTAAAACCATCATACCTACTTTATCAGCATTTCATTCCCGCATCTCGCCTTTTCCAGAGGATCCATCACCTCCCCCTACTTCATTTCTTTCCTTCTCCAGCCTACAAAACATTATGCATCACTTCAGCTTTTCTCTTGCCAGCACCCTTACTACCACCATCGATAATAATAATGATACCTAAAATTCTTTTATTTATCCTGAGTCAGATCTCTCTCTAACTCTCTAATAAAATAATTCTAGATACTCATCTTTCAACCTATTTCAATGAAAAGATTTCCATCATTCACCTTTCTGCTCATAATACTACAGCAATACTCTTGGCCAGTGAACTTGCTACCATTTTCTCGGAGAAAATGAAGAGTATCAGTTGTGAATCCCTTCTGTTTCCTGATCCCCAACCTACAAATTAATTGAGCTGACATTCAGCCCCACCTTCTTTTCTTTATTCACAAAACAAAAGATGAGCTTTTTATCTTAGACTTACTTATTTACCTTGACCCAGTGCTCACCTCTTTCACTTCCTCAAAACCATGTTATTTCATTACCATTGACCTCAGCCTCAGCCTCACCTTCAGAATACTACTTGACAGAGCACTCCACAGCCTTTCCCAATGACAATATTATTTTCCTGTGTTGGAAGACCTATTTTGGCGTCTTGCCTCCTTTTATTCCTGTTACAGTTAGTTTATTTATTATTTTTTTAATTGTTTTGTAATTGTATCCGGTTTCTTCTCAAATACATGTAGGATATAGGGGAATTTTTTTTCTTGTTCCGAGTTCCTCTTCTAATTTTTATTTCTTTCAGCCCAGCCCTAATTATGCAATTGTTTAAAAAAAAAAAAAGGAAGGAAGAAAAGAAAAGAAAAGAAAGAAAGAAAGAAAGAAAGAAAGAAAGAAAGAAAGAAAGAAAGAAAGAAAGAAAGAAAGAAACTTGCTTTCTCGACTAACCTATCCTCTATGAGTTTCTGATATTCTTCTTACAAAAATGATTTTTTCTTTATATACCAAATTCCTGCTTAATGCAGGTAAGATGTTGTCACCCAAGCCTGAAGTGATCCTTGCAATTTGAATTCCCAAATGAACCTGCCTATGACCTTTCTAAGTTGTTTCCTAATATTTAAAGGCCCTAATCAGCATGTTTTGTCAGGCATTTTCTATCAAAGAATTTTTTTGAGTCAAAGAAATTCAAATCTCTTCCCACTATAATAATTGTCATTAGCTTGATTTTCAGCCATAATGTGCTTCCAAAGAAACACCAAACCATTGAAGACACGCTCTAATCATATTTTGTCTACTAATTCATTTATGGCATTAGGCTTTGTATTAGTCAGTGTTCTCCAGAGAAACAGAATCAGTAAGATGTATATAGATAGATACGTATAAGAGATTTATTATAGAAACTGGCTCATGCAATGATAATGAAGTCCCACAGTCTTCTGTCTGCAAGCTGAAGAACCAGGATAGCCTAGCGATATAATTCAGTCTGAGTCTGAAGGCCTGACAGCCAGAGCAGTCAATGATGTAGCTCCCAGTCTCCTGAGAATCAGGGACCACTGGTGTCCTGGAGTCTGAAGGCCTGAGAACCAGGATCTTCGGCGTCCCCGAGCAGGAGAAAATGGATGTCTCAGCTTAAGAAGAGAAAGAGAGAATTCGCTCTTCTTTTACTTTTCGTTTGATCTAAGTCCTCAGTAGATTGAGTGATGCCTACTTACATTGGTAAAGGCGATCTGCTTTACTCAGTCTACCAAGTTACATGGTAGTTTCTTCTGGACAAAACCCTCAAAGACACTTTCAGAAATAACATTTTACCTGTCTGGGCATCCCTTAGCTCAGTCAAGTTGACACATAAAATTAATCATCACAGGCAAGAAAATAAAAACAGAAGAACAGGATTTCTGTGCTCTTTCCTGAACAACTATATAGCTCTTGTGAACTATATAGCTTGAGTTTTTCATTCAGAGTACTTAATCATTCATTCATTTATTTATTCATTCACTCATTTATTCATTCAATAAATGTATATTCAGTGCCAACCATGAGGACTCATACATGGTCCCTGTAAGACCTTCCATGATGTCATTGGAGAAAGTAACCACTACCAAATCAAGGACCAAAGCAAGCATTCATGCAGAAGTTTGTCATTTGGACTTAGTTTGAAAGATAATTTTGGATATGTGTTGTATGTGGGTATAAAGAAGTTAGAACACAATGAAAACAAAAAAAGGCACAGAAAAAGGAAATTTTGAAGGGTGTGCTCTTCACTCTGCAGGCAGATTTTGGTACAGCGTAACATAAATGAGATGATGTAGTTCACAATGATTCCAAAAACTCAATGGGAGTGGATTGAAGTTTACCCCACGATAACATCCTTTGTCCCTCCATTGTTTGACAGCTGTCAGCAAGCAAACTATTCTAAAGTTCTGTGGGAAGGAGTGGAATCTGGACTCTGGCACCAGAAAGCCTATTTCCCTCCAGTCCTCCTTTCTGTCTTTTTGCCCTCAGCTCTTTCTTTACTTTGAATTCTTCATCTATATCGTTGGAGGAAAGAATAATATTTGCAGGCTGGAAGAAACTGCTTCATTATGTTTTTGTAATGCCAAAGTTATATATACTCACATAGAGTACTATCATTTAAATCTTTTTTTCCATAAATATGTACATTTCTTAGAAGTATTTTTCTGAAATAGCTTTATGTTTTATTTTTTGCATTTTCCAATTTGTCTTTTTGCATTTTCGTTTGTCATTGCTTTCTATTCATTCTTTCTTCCTTATTCAGAATGTAATTCCATCTTTCTTCCTTCTCCCTTCTTCCTCCCTACTCACCATCATTTGCTCCCCACCCATCTTGGATCAATCTCTGATATTAATATTCTAACTAGTTGAGTAGGTAAAGTCTTTTGACTGAAAAAAAAAACATTAAATAAAAAAATTTAATGACTCTTGTAGGACTAAACTCTTTCAAAGGACATTTTAAGGGCACCCTCAACATTTCATTTTGTTGGGTTTTATGTCTACCCCAATCCACTGAGATAGTTGGTGTTCAGGGAGTGTGAGCCTGACATAGTTGAGAGGAATGTTTTGTGTGGAATTTGCTGTGGGTGGCAGCCTGGATGGGTTCCCTTTCACTTTGGCTGAAGAGTCTTTACCTGGCCCAATTTAATGCTTTGGTCATAGACTTAAATAGAAAGCAACAAAGCTTCCAGGCTTTGAGAACTTCTTAGCTCATTCGTCTATCTTTTTTACAAAGTCCCTCAGTTCTTTCATTTCCAAAATAAAGAAGCAAGCCTCGTCTCCTAAAGGAAAGATTAAATGAGCCTGAAGAGGCTGAGGACATTAATTGTTGGGTGGTTTGTTCATATAACTTTCTGAAAGAACTATTCAAGTAATAAGTCAGTCGGGTCATTTGTTAAAGTGATTTCTTCTTTATGCTTTCAAATTTAGATACTGATTTAAATAAATGTCAATTTGACGTGGACAGCTTCTCTCATTTAAAGAAGTTACCATTTTGTAGAGACTTAATTCTTTAGCATTAAAAACCATATTAATATGCAAAAATAATAGAGAATGTTAAGAAACAAGGAGTCTATAAATGTGTTTCTTCTGGTCTATATCAGATCCTAATTAACAATCCAAGCTTTCATAGTATAGTATATGCTTACCTAATGCTTGGCATATAATTGGGGCTCCATAAAATTCAATTGAATATTGTTACAAGTCAATTTAGAATATATAACCATTATTGAAATTTTACAGTAAAGCACCTTGGCCTCCCAGTTTCTGAGTTCTTCACTTCTGGTGATCTTTTCTCTACCCTATCCTAGAATTTGTAATTAGAAACCACTGTACCAACTCCAAATCTCAGTTTTAAACACTAGCTCAATTTCAGACCTGCTACAGTCTCTGATGACCACCTCTTTCCTTCTATACACTTTTTTAATGACCCTTATTGCAGTCATTCTTCGACACTATTAAACCTGCCTGCTTACTGCTTACCACTTTGGCAGTATCAGTTTTCCCTTTATTTGCCCACATCTATGCCTAGCTTAGATTTCATAGTAGAACATGGTAATCATTTTCTTTCATGTGCTCTCACCTCCCTTGGCTCACTTTCCCACCATCATATTCTCCAGGTAAACTTTGATCCTCTTGCATTCGATTTTCAGTCTATTCCATTTCTTTGAACAGCTGAATATGGCTAGAGTAAAACCAGAACCGCCGATGCTGATGAGCTTAACATTGATTTTGTGACCACATGACTTAAATAGACATAGCACAGCCTAGAAATCTTACTATATAACCCTGGTCTGTTCACTCTCACTCTCCATGACAACTATTTCATAGCTTTCCATTACCCACCACCTCTCATTTTCACCTCACATCTTGCTTCAAAAATAGAAACAATGAGAAGAGAACTTAGGTAACTTACAAATTACCTAGTCTTCTCGCACCTGAATCCATTCAGTCTATTCCTGTTTAAAGACACAGTTGTCACTGCTGTCATCTATGGTCAACCTTTCCTTTTCTCTGTTGGTCTTTTTTCTCTTTATTGTAAACTATTTTATAGAAGTATAACATGTACAGAAGAGTGCACAATTCGTAATTTTACAGCTTAATAAATTTTACAGAATGTAAACATTCATGTATCTCCCACTTTGATCAAGACTTAAAAGATCCTATTGTGTCCTCTCTTGTGTCCCTGCCCTTTTATTATCTCCACAAAATTACCCAGAACCTTGACATCTATATCATAGATTTGTTTTGATTGTTTTTAAAATTTAAGTAAATGAAATCATACAGTGTGAGGACTTTTTGTGTCAGCTTTTAAAGAAAATCTAACATTATATCTGTAAGATTCATATTTGTAGAACAAAGGTTTTTTTTATTATTTATATTTTTTATGACATAATTATATTACAACTTATTAATTCTGCTGTTGATGGACATTTAGGTTATTTCTAGCTTGGAATGATTATAAATAATGCTGCTATAAATATTTCACACATATTTGGGATTGCATAGTGATAGTTTCTGTAAATGTTCTGTTTCTTTGGCACTGCAATACAGTTTTAAGAGTGGGTACACAAATTTATACTCTTCTAGCAGTGTCTGAGAGTTCTCATTGTCTGCATCCTCTCCAACACTTGGTGTTGTCAGTCTTTTTCATTTTTGCCATCCTGGTAGGAGTGTAGTGTTACATCATCATAACTTAAACTTATATTTTCCTGATGACCAATGA
>NW_006431210.1:4908599-4919849 GCF_000325575.1 Pteropus alecto
ATATACTGGCCATTTGATTTTTAGATATTCTCTTTCTAGAAGTGTCTGAGTTAATATATATATATGTATACACACACACACACACATATATGTATTTATTGTTTTGTTTTTATTGAACTTTTTATTGAAAAAATTGTAGAGTCATGTGTAGTTGTAAGAAATAATATAGAGAGATCTCCTGTACAATTGCCTCAGTTTTTCTCAATATTTTGCAAAACTGTGGTATAATAGTTTTGGATATTGACATTGACACAATCCATAAATCTTACGAATATAGCCTCAGTTTTACTTGCACTCATTTGCATGTGTATTAAGTTCTGTACAATTTTTTGCCTTTATAGATTTTATGTAACACCTTCCCAATGTTCAGTCAAGGTACTGAGCAGTTTCAGTATCACAAGGATCTCTTCTGTTGCCCTTTTATAACCATACCTGCTTTCCTGTAACTCCCCTCCACCCATCCCTGATCCCTGGCAACCACTACTCTGTATTTTGCTTTTAAAATTTTGTCATATAAAAATGCTATATATGTGAAATTATAACATATATAAACTTTAAAAAAAAATTTCTCAGCATACTTTCCTGGAGATTCATTGAAGTCATTGTGTAAATTAATAGATTATTTAAACTTATTTTTTAAAATTGGCTTTTCTGTCCTACTGATTTGTGGATTAAAAAAATACATTCTGTGTACAAACTTTATCAGATATTTGTATTATAAATATCTTCCCTTAGCCTTTGGATAATTAGAAGTTCTTAATTTTAATGAAGCCCAATTCTCATCTTTTATTTTATGATTACTTCTTTTTGAGTCATGTTTAATGAATCTTTGCTATTCTCACTATCATGAAGCCTATCACCTATTTTCTTCAAAAAGCCATATTATTTTACCTTTTATATTTACAGCTATGCTCTATCTGAAATTAATATTATATATTACATGAGGTAAGGATCAGGGATCATTTTTTTCTATAAAGCTATCCAGCTGAACCAGTATCATTTACTGGAAAGACCATTCTTTTCCACATTGAATTACAGCGACACTCAAATCATGGGGCTGTATTTGTATGTTTCTAGTGTCTCTATTTTGTTCCATTGGTCTATTTTTCTATTCTTGCAATAATACCACACAATCTTAATTACAGTGACTTTTTAATACATCTTAATATCTAGTAGTATGCATCTTCCAACTTTGTTTTTTTGTTTTTGTTTTTTCCCCAAAAAATTGTCTTGGATATTCTAGATCCTTTGCATTTCCATATACATTTTAAAGTTTGTTTTCTACCAAGAAATCTGCTTGTATTTTCATTGCAATAGCATTGAATGTATAGATTTTTTTTTTAGAAGAATTAACATTTTAATAATATTGAGTCTTCTAATCCTTGAATATGATATATCTCTCTATTTAATTCCTCTTAGCAATGTCTTTTAATCTTCGGTGTGGTAGTTTTCATGCCTTTTCTCAGAGTTTTGATGCTATCTACATAGTATTTTAAATTTCATTTTTAATTGTCTGTTTTCAGCACATACAAATACATTTTTTACTGACTTGTGTCCAGCAACCTTGCTTAATTTCCTTATTAATTAAAATAATTGTTTTTAAAATATTTTCTTTAGAATATCTACCTATTATTCATGTTATCTATGAATAATGACAGTTTTTTCCACCTTTATGACTTCCATTTTTTTTCTTGTCTTATTATACTGTCTAGACCCTCCAAAAAATTATTAGAAGAGATGATATTGGATATATTTATCTCATTCCAAAATTCAAATAGAAAGTATTCAGTATGTCACCATTAACTATGGTGCTAGTTCTATGTTTTTTGTATATAGACTTTTGTTTCTAGTTTCCATCTATTCTTAGTATATCAAGATATTTTCTCATATTAGATATTAGATATTAGAGTCTATCGAAGATATTTCTGAATCTTTTGAAATATTCTACTTTATTCTTTCAATATGGTGAATTATGTGGACTGATTTTTAAATGTTAAATCTACTTTGTAATTCTGAAATGAATCCCACTTGGACATGGACTTTTTCATATATCACTGAATTGATTGGTTAAAATGTTATTTAGGAAGTTCATATAGATGTTTCTGAAAGATGTTTCTGTAGTTTTTCTTTCTTGTAATGTCTCTGTCAATTTTGGTCTAAAGAGTACGCTAGCTTCATAAAATGAGTTCGGAAGTTTTCCTTCTTTATTATTCTCTGGGAGAATTTATGCAAGATTGGTATTATTTCTTTCTTAAATATTTGGAAAATTAACCAGAAAAGCCAATTGAAGCTGAATAATTTATTATGCATAGATTTTGGATTATGAATTTGATTTCTTTAGTAGATAAAGAACTGTTCAGATTTTCTATTTCTTTTTGTGTCAGTTTTGCTAAATTGTACTATTGGACAAATTTGTCTATTTCATCTAAGTTGTCAAATTTATAAATATAAGATTGTTCATAATATCCTTTTATCTTTTCTACATTCTTACTTCCCATTCTCTATTGAATGAATTCCATTGTAAATAGGCTTTCATAGTTGCCTCCATTCTAAAATCTGATGTACAATTAGTTTTTAGTTTTTTTCTGACTGATGTATCTTTGTTTCCTGAGTTGTTTTTGTTGTCCACTGGATTTCTCCTCTGACCCAACTTTCTCTAAATTTTATGTAACCTATCACACACACACACTCACACAATTGAGGATCGGGAAGGAGAGAATTTATAGTGTCTGTGTAGAGTTGTTTTAAATTCAAATTTTAAAACACAATTTCTTAATCAGCTATATTTCCATAGTATGATCTTTTAGCTACCACAATGGTCTGTGCACATGCTCCAACCTAATGGGCTTTGTTTTCTTCCAATACATTCATGAAAATTGCTTTCTCTGCAAAGCTGAAGGCCTCCATAGCCTGTGATCACATAAGCATGGCTACTATTCAATGTTGTGCAGGAGATGAGGTTTTGTGAATTTCCAAGCTGAGAACAACCTCCAAGAGTCTTTTTTATTATTCTCTTTTGTTGTATGCCACCAACAAATGGCCCACACCCTAGAATACAATGGCAATCTATATTTTTTGTTTAATAATATAATACATACCTTTCTGTGGGTTATGTTCAGTACTATTCTGAGGAATTGGATGGGACAATATAGGCCACATACTCCTAAGACTTTTGGGCTCCCATTTCTATCAAGCCCACTAACTGACCTTTTCTCTTCAAGTGTTTTTACTCCTAATGTGTGAAGTATATGATGCTGTCTGTATTCACTTTCACCTACTCTTCAGGGATAGTTATTTCTACTACTCACAACTGTCTACTTTGTCATTTCTATATTAATACCTTAAAAAAAGTAAATAATATACTTTAAAATTAATACTAACGTGAAAGCATACACTATTACTATTCTAGGCAGAGATTCTACTTCATTCTCCAACATTCATTAGCGGAAATAGAAAGGACATAGGAGGAACTGAGCAAAGGGTCCAGAAAGGAGGCTGGCCTTATCATACTCTGTGGTCATTATTTTCTTTCAAGGAGAATCTCTCCAGCTCTCTTCTTCTCTATGGATAGTCTCTTATTCATTAGCATAAAGACTTAGAAGGCATTCTTAGAATTACACTCCAGGTAGTTATTATTACGACTTAGTCAAAGCAAACATGTGAAATGATACTAATTTGCCATCCCCAGTTCTGGTATTGATCCCCAACTGAGATTATACAATTCAACAAATCCAAGAAATATGGCCCTCAAAACTGTAAAATACCTCTACTTGAGGTAACGCTGTGCCTCTCCTTCAGCCACTCACCCAACCTAGACTAATCATTACTTAGATTGTTCCCTCTATCCACAAACTTCTTTTATTAGAAGAAACTTTGTACTAGATGATCTTGAAAGAATTCACACTGCATGCTGTTAGCATCATCTACCACAATTGCTATTTTTTTCTGCTCAACTTCTTTCTGAGGTTCATTTTCAAAACTTTCCTGTATCCTTCACATTGACTTTCTAGGTTTGATAAAACCTGGACAGCTTTCCTTGCTGAAATTTGTTAAGCAGATTCATGAATTTTATAGCAAGGGCTAGAAGCACCAATTTACAATCTAAATAGTATCATGATAACTTCAAATGAGCAAGTTTAATAAATTATTTTAGGAAATTCCAGTTGAAACTTGGGAACTGTCTTGCCCTCCTTTGATCTACAAATAATGAAAATGACAAGTTTCTTTGCAAGAAATATATGAAACATTTTTGATTTGTTTTACTTTGGTGGGGGAAGAGAAAGTAAATCCAAAAATAAAAATTTAGAGTTTTCTTTATTTTCTTGGAAATAGTCAGTGATTCCCCATAACAGAAACGGTTTGTCCCAAATTAAATAGACAAAAACACAATTCCTCTCCAATTTCACCATTCCCCCCACCCCCTCTTTGTGTAACTATCTTGGTGATGCAGTGTCTAGACTTCTTGGAACAAGTGACGGAGTCTGGAATTTATTCTGTGGGTTTGAAAATGGCTATTCAGGTCCCTTCATACTTACATGTGAAAATCTGGTGCTTTCAGAATATGTAAAATCATCAAGTTGTTTATCAAAAAGTAAAATTTGTTTATTAATGTCAAACTTTTAGTTATATAATACTGGGAAATATTGTATGAGTATCTTCATTTTATCTATATCATCTCATTGTAATGTGGTTCCCATCAGTCATCATATCAAAATAATGCAAATAATCTGTACTCATGAAAGAATTATGGCAGATTTTGAGAAATAGTAAAAGAAATTAACTTAAAGGATTTATATCCATTCTCGTTGTGGTTTTAATAAGCAATCCATGGGAATTTATCAAGTCAAAGGAGCAGGGTTTTTTTATATCACAGATTCTTCTCTTAGTCCTACGTTATTTGCTAGCTGTATAAAACAAAAGCAGATTCCGAGGGACCCAGATCTAAGCAATTTTTTGTGCAGACTGGATTATTAAGTCTGACTGTAGTGTATTTGTGCTCTCAAGGAAATCAAACTGAGCTTGCAGAGAAAGTTTAGAGTTATTTGTCACCAATTACCTAAAGCTGAGAGTTTATCTTACACAGAGCTGTAGCTATTTCCTGTAAGCAGTTGCTCCTAATTTTACAAGGCTGTCACTTCTTGAGGCTTTACCTTAGAAAATATGTCTACTAGAAAAGGGTTTAATTGCAAAAGTTTATTCAGAGATAATAGTCTTACGGGGAGTAAAACTCCATAACATTGACTTGTTTAAAATAAATGTCTATTCCTAATTTTCAAACAAGGTTCTCAAGCTCTGTCTATTAGTTTTCCATGACAAAAAAAGCAGCCAGAAAGATTTTTTTTTATTAAAAGATACACACGTAATGCATTGAATTGAACTGATCTCATTTATACTATAAAATTTCTACTGGTTCTCTTCAGAAGAGCAGTATAAAAGCAAGTTAAGTTATGAAATAAGTTAAGCACATGGGGTAGCCCTCCTAGAAGAAAATTAGGTATTGTGAATATGAAGTAAAATAAAGAATGTATGGAAACTAAATGATAATAAAATGTCAATCAAAGGCATATTATTCTATATTTCTTAAATGGAACTCGAGTTATTAAAGCTCATTAATTTAAAAAAAAACAAGATATATATATATATATTACACAGGAATGATCAAAAGGAAGCTATTAAGACCTTATTTACTTAATTTCAAAGATAATGAGATAGACTGAAAAGTGTTCTGTATTATGAGTCAGAAGAACTGGACTTTATTCCCATCGTATGTAGGTCTCAGTTTCTCAATCTGTAAAATGGGTGAACCATTTGGCCTAACGCACATTAGTCTTAAAAGGAGTGTGAATTTATGCCATGAGCAGTTCAGTTTAGGTCATGTTTACAACTTCATCAAATGCTGTAGGAGGCATGAAAATTTACTGATGCAGTTTTACTGAACAAAACACAGACGAGGTTTTGAATAACTGGGAGTCATTTGAATAAGCTTAGCTAAGAATTACATAATATGCTTTTCATTAACTAGACAGCCTGAGAACTCTAGTTTGGCATGAGAGGTCTAAGAATGCAGTGGATTCTCTTGTGAGCTAGTGAAGATTGCTCTGTGTGGCCCCAAGCCGTGTTCCTAGATCCAGTTCACTGAACCTCTGCCTTAGAGATAGAGACAGTGGAGCAGGTATGGCATTGATTATGTGCTTAGATAATTTCATAGTTGGTAACTATATTTCCCACTGGCTACAAATCTATTAGGATTTTTGAGATTCAATTAAAAAAAAAAATCCAAAGTATTCTTTAGAATGTTAGTTCTAAGCAAAAGTATTAGGTCCTACAAAATATTTTAGAAGTGCTGGTTTAATCACCTTTAACTAGGCTCCTGTAAAATATGGTTTCTCAGAGTTTTTTTTATTATATGTCAGTTTCAAAGACAATATATTATGCAACTTTGCTCAAATTCATTGGAACATAGTTTTCTTTTCAGGTGAGTAGCATTCTAAAAAAACACATTGTAGGAAATATTAAACAAAGGATTTTTAAAATCTCTATAACATAGGCAAGCAACCTTTCTGAAATGGTCAGAGGACTATTAACCTCAACATACTCTTGACAGCGTTATTTTTGGCAATGCAGACACCTGCTATAGGGTTCTAGATGCCAGATAATATTTGCTGAAAAGTGACTCTGGAGTTCTGTACTTATTTTAAAAACCGATATCAATAAGATACCTGAATACCTATTAACTACTTAAGGACATAAGGACATGAGTTGGCTAAAGTACTTATTTTAACATTACATAAACACATTATGGGGGTGGTGAAATTAATATCTATAATGAACTCAGAATTACCAATTATTCATTATAATTATTAATTCCGGCTAGGAGGCATGCAAGATTTGTAATTAGAAATGGAAGACTTTCTTCTCATATCCTTTTATTCAGCCATTGAACAATAACTTATTGAGAATTAGGCATTGTATAGTGTGTTGGAAGATGCAAAAACAAGTAAAATGGCCCATGCCTTTAAAGAGATGATAGTCTGGACAATTTTAATAGAAGAGTGATGAATGCTGTGAGAGTAGAAGACAAAGCACAGAAATCTCTGATGATTCTCAACTATAAAGCTAAATTGGTAATATCACCAGGCCTATCAAATAATTGCTCTTGGTCCAAGTTACAAGGTTGTTTAATATAGTTATGAATTGCACTCAGTTGTTAGTAGCAACAAATAGATTACAGACAACAGTTCAGTTTGTTTGATTTTGCATGATTTCATTATGGCTGTCTCTATTTTTAGCAAATAGCTACAGTAGGACAGTGCTTAGTTTAGGATGGCGATATATATATTCCAAAGTTTCCTTATGGCTATAATTCTTCACCAGTATTGAATAACAACAACTGATGAGCTAGTCTCCATTCAGATACTTCCTTTGATTCAGAATCATCATGCCTTTTGGATACTGAAAGTACCAAGATATGAAAAACATAGTAATTTAAGTTTTGCATATTTATACATGGCCTTTATTTTTTGAACTCAGCAAATTTAGGAGAATAAAAAAATCAGAGGCTTGTGATTTTCCATAAAAATTCTTTCTCTAACCTTTGTGAATTGAGAAACCTTGTCTTCTTCAATAGATAGTTCTGGTTCTCAAGTTTTGTGATGTTAATCAAGTTAAGAAAGTCAGAAACATAGTTGATTCTATAGAAAATTTCATTCTCAAAGACTAGAACTTTTCATTTTCATTAAAAGAATGTGTATTAGAAATAGGAAATGGGTCATACTGTATATCGATGTAGGCGAGCATATAATTTTTCTGGGGCTCCCTTCCTTCATTGCAAAACTACATGTTATCTCGAAAACATATTTTTCTTAATGCTACAACTTAGTGAAAAAAATAATTGGAATGTTTCATTGTTTATCCGGATGAGGAAAATTTGGAGAATTCAAGGAGTTGCAAAGGAAATACCAAGAGTGACATGAGAGTTGAATGGGGGAAGTGAACAAAGGAGACATCGACATTATCTGCAACACTGTATTTCACATGTATATATCATAGTGCTGTGAAAACAACAAAATGATGGCATTTACCAATTCTGAATGTTGCTGCATAAGTGTTTCTTGCATTATTCCTCCATTACTTTTATTTAGACAAGAATTTAGTATTAATAATATGATTCATTCATTCAACAAATAATTTGTTGAGAGCCTACTATGTGATAGGTACTGGCAATAAAATGGAGAAAAAAAAAAACAGACATCATCCCTGTCCTCATGGAGTTTATGTTTTAGATATGGAAGTGAAATGTTTGAGCTCTGATATAGAATGTTTCAAAAGACAAAGTGAGGAGATGGCGGTCAATTAACTTGTACTGATACTGTGGAGGTGGGCTGCTGTTGATACTGAATCAGTAAGCAAGGGCATTCCATGCTGATAGGAAGGAACTGCCTTATTTTTGGTCAAAATAGAGTTTAACTTTAATCATGCACTGGCCATGGGCTACATGTCTATGGCAGTCTCGTGTGATATCTGCTTTTTTCCTTGGTTGCAATCCCAAGTTCACCTGCATTTTTCTTTCATTCCCTCTAGTATATGACTGCTGCCGCTCCTATGCAAGGGACCTACATTCCCCAGTACACGCCTGTGCCTCCGACAGCTGTTTCTATTGAAGTAAGTTTGTCTCTGTCTTATAGAAAGAGAGTAGAAGAGATAAATCTCAACTGCACGTACTGTGGTTCCCTGTAACCCAAGGAATCGTGTGATTTTTGTGCTGATCTAAAATTTGAAATTTCAAGAGCAGTATATGAAAGTATGTGCTTTTACTTGGACATGCCTGTTTTGCTTTGCACATAAAATAAACTAATTTGCTATAAAGGTATAAGAGAATTGTCATTTTCATATGTAGAGAAAAGATCAGAGACCAAGTCACTACCCCATCACATGTTAACCATGGATACACTCATAAAATGGGGGGGAGGGAAGTTTGCAATTATCTGAATAAGCTAGTTCTCTAGTGCCTTGTTACTCAATGAATGGTCACTGAACCAGCATCATCAGCATCACTGGGGAACTTGTTAGAGATGCAAACTCTCAGACACGACCCGGACCTAGTGAATCAGAATTTGCATTTTTTATTGAGGTAACATTGGTTTATAACAGTATGCGAGTTTTAGTTATGCAACATTGTAATTCAATGTCTGTATATACTACATGGCGTTCACCATCAAAAATCTAGTTTCCATCATCACCGCATGATTGATGCCCTTTACCTGTTTTGCCCTCCTTCAACTCCACGTCTCCTCGATAACCCCCGATCTATTGTCTGTATCTATGAGTTTGTTTTTGTTTTATTTGTTCGTTTATTTCTTTTTTGTTCTATATTCCGCATATGAGTAAAATCACGTGGTTTTTGTCCTTTTCTGTCTGACTTATTTCACTTAGCATAGTACCCTCAAAATTCATGTTGTCACAAATGGCAATATTTCATTTTTTATGACTGAGTAGTATTCCATTTCGTACATATACCACATCTTCTTTGTCCATCTGTCCATTTGATGTTTGACAAATTATTGCTGCTACTAAGGTTTAAAAAAACAGTAGTTTAAGAGGACACTATCATGTAATTTAGCAAACCACAGAGGTCCAATTTTCAAATCTATTATGTGTTCCAGACCTGTCGCCCCCAAAGAATGTGTCAGTATTAATCCGATTTTAATAAACTTCAGAATTTTAAGAATTTGTGATTAGAACACATTTGTTATATGTAGCTATCAAAAAGCATTTAGGCTATGAGAAAATTGTGAATGTGGTCATTCTAGGTACTTTAAACATAAATGTCTTCCACATACTTGCATTTTTCTATCTCAACACCAAAGGTATATGCTTATCTATAGAATTTGAGCATTTTGATGACTCTAAGATAATGAGATGCATGAGACACATTTGATTGTGTGGCTTATTTGAAACAGTCTAACTAAAGTTAAATCTGGGATTTTAAAAGAAATCTTCCACTAAGAAAAATGTAAGTACACTCTGATATGTTATCTTGAATTTAAGCTTATAAGGAAAACATCTATTCTTTTTCTATGTAGAAACACTCATTAAAAATTCACCAGTATTCATACAAGTAAATGCTGGTGGGAGGTTCAGAAAAGTGCATAATATCAAATAGTATATTGGGGGTGGGGGGAGGTGGAGATTGAATTATACAGGCAGAATTTTTAAATTCTAAGGAACAATTTCAGGGAACTTTAGTCAGTGACAGAGAGTTGACCAAAGACCTTTGAAACCCAATATCACCGCAGGTGTCCAAGGCTGTAAGTAAAACCAGTAGATTATATATTTAGATAGATGCCTTCTTTAGGACTACTAACTACCAAATAAAACCACCTATGCCTCTCTGGGAGCCAAACATATTCCTCTAATGATGACCAATTCTAGAAGTTCATTCTCGGTATCTGTGAGGAACAAAAGAGTGAAAGGGTACGGGGAGGAACAAATCAAACTGGAGGATAACTTATTTCTTTTTCTGAAACCTCTAAATGAATTCCAGTTTATGTTGTAGAAAACAAAACAAAATAAAACAAATCAAATTGATAAAGGAAAAACCTAGTTAGCAATATCTTTTGAAAGGAATTTCAAACTTTGATGTAGATTTTTATTAAGGTCAGAGTTCATTGTTTTGCCAGATCATATAGACATGGTACAATGCGTTACCCCCAGGAAAATGCTTGCATATACAATTTTTATAGGAATCCTGCATGAATTTTTTATTAATAAATTATATTTTCTGTGGTATACAAGTATGGTTTAAAAGTTCTAAGTATGGGCAATATGATTTTATGACCATTTGCTCCAAGGATTTCTGATGGCAAGGCTTCTTGGTTGCACAGTGAGGTGAGTTTCTCAGCTCTTATCCAAATATGCTCTGTACTTTTCCTTTGAGTGCTTATTGTGTGGCTTCACATAGCAGAATGCAATTTTACTCTAGCCAAGTAGAGTAAAATTGCAATTTTTGTAGAATGCAATTTTACTCTAGCCAAGTACAGTCCATCTCTACAGTCTAGGCTCTTTGTTGAAGCCAATAAGGATTTTATGTTCTTAATTTCTTCCTTAGGGTGTTGTTGCTGATACCTCTCCCCAGACAGTGGCACCTTCATCCCAGGACACCAGTGGTCAGCAGCAACAAATAGCAGTGGACACATCCAGTGAACATGCATCTGCATATCCTTACCAACAGTCTAAGTAAGTGTGGGCTAG
>NW_006431210.1:4919900-4974487 GCF_000325575.1 Pteropus alecto
TCGCTTTTGCTACAATACAGACCATCTCAAACTTAGTGACAAGCATTTTTTTTTTTTTAGTTAGTGATTATGTGGGTTGGCAATTTCATCTGACTTCAGGTGAATAGTTTTTCTGGTCTTGACTAGACTTACTCAAGCATCTGGAGAGAGCTGCCGGTCATTTTCACAGCTCAGCTTCTGGGTGATGGATGAGTGATAGAAGTGATTGAGCCACATGATTTTGATCATCCATCAAACAGGATTGTTCACATGGAAGTCTCAGAATTTGGAAAACAACAGAGAGGAAGCCCAGATGATCAGCATTTTCAATTCTGTTTGTGACTCATTTGCTACTATCCCTTTGACCAAAGCAAGTCATATGGCCAAGCCTGGGGTTAATGTAGGAATTCATTACCAAAAGGCCCAGATGTAAAAAGGAACATTGCAACCATTTTTACAAAAAAATAAAAAAATAAAAATCTACCATACATATGTTGGAAAAAATCCAATATTCCCACTTAAAACTGAGTAATGAGCCTTCATTTTGGTCTCAGTTTCCTCATTCTTAAATAAAGACACTAACACTTCACTTGCAAGTTTGCTTTAAACATCCAGTAAAATAATTCATGTAAAATAGTATTGTAAACTGTTAAGCCACACAGAGTAAGGTTTTATTTAAGGATAAATGGCAAAGCAAAAATCAGGTAGTCAGAATTACTCTTCAAAATCTTTAAATAAATTATAAACCAAAGTAAAATACGCTTTGTGTTGAATATTTGTATAGACTAAAATATGAAAGTTTTGGATTGAAACCATAGGAATTAACACAGTTCAGTCCACGTACGAATGCCTTCTCATGCAAACTATTCTACTTTGTAGATAATAATCAAAGCCCTAGTGAATGGAGAATTCTCAATGATTCTATTTGTCTGCGTTAATGTTGCCCCATTTTTTGATCATCATTGTTCTTTAACCTCAATACATGTTTAGAGATTTGTTTGTTGTCAAAAGATTAATCATGACAATGGAGTCTTCTATATGTGGTTTAGCTTGTAAAGTTATCCCTCAGAATTAAAGGGCTTAATTTTAACATAACAACCTTACAAAATATAAGGCATTTATTATTATTATTATTATTATTATTATTGTCATTATCATCATCATCGTCATTATTACAATCACACAATAGCTTTCAGAAAAGATCCATGTTAAATAAAGCAGTTTTGCCTTTTTAAAATTTTTTAAATTCACCCTTAGCCTATATGAATCACTTTTACACGTACCAAACAGTATGGTAGTCTCTGGAACCCTGTTCCAAGAACATTGGAATTTTTTTCTTCAGTCTACTTTGTAGATCATATGTGAGAAAGGAGTAGAGACTGACTATGTAGAAGTACAATGAAAGGCAGGGGTGGGAAATGAAAAATACTGTATTTGCCAAAAACATTTTTCAAGGCTTAGCAAGTAGGTGAAACTTGTTCTGGCTCTTTTAAAGCATAATAAAGAAACAAGTGATCAAGATTTTTTTTGCTAACAGTTTAATGATGTCTGGGTAAATAAAAAAGATGCTTTCATTCATCCAGTCAACTATTATTGATTGAGTGCCTACTATGTGACAGATAGTTATCTAGATGCTAGAGAAAGACCAATGAAAGAGTCAGTTGCCATTCTTGGAGTTTATTTTCTATTAGGAGTAGACTCGCAATCAATGAACCAATCAGCAAATAATCAAAAAGAAACAGAATTTCAATGCAGACTGCTTATCACAAGATTCTTGTGATAAAAAGTTATTGAGTAGGTACCTAAGATTTGGTATCAGGAAAGTCCTTTTATAGGCCTGGACCTGAAAGATGCTTAGAAGCTAATCTTGGAGATATTTGGAGAAAAAAGTATTTTAGACAGAGGAAACAGAGTTCAGAGGTCCAGAAGAAGAGCCTGAGGCAGGGGTGTGGTCGACTAGGGAAGAGAGTTGCAGATAAGTCAGCAGGCTAGCTTTTGTAGAACTCTTGGTCCTTGGATACTTGGCTTTGTGTTGCGTATTGATTCTTGGTTTTATCCTAAGTGAGCTAGAAAACCTTTGGAAGGCTTTAGGAGAAGGAATGACAGAATTTCTTTTATATTTTAAGGACTCTATTACCAATGGTTGGGTATAGAGGGGTGTGTTTCAAGGATGGCTTTCAGTATACATCTTTCCCTTCTTGCAGTTGTTCAAAACACTCTCCTCTCCCAGTCTGATTAAGTCAACTTTAGCTGCTTCTGCTTGTCAGCTCTTTCTCAGGGTTGTCCCCACCTGCCCCTGGTCATTGTATGAAGTGGTGGGGAGAGGAGTACTCTATCTGACCCAGAGAGACCACCTCTGCCTCTCATGGATTCTGGTGAGAGTCTCCCCATCCACCTTTATACCTGGGCTCAGTTTCACTTGTAGTACCCAGCATTATGCCAGGTTCTCTGCTAGGAGACAGGATCTCTGCCCTCAAAGGTTTACAATCTAGTACATGATTACATCTGCACATAGAAAAGGTAAGTATACTACAAGGAAGAAAGTAAACAAGAATTTTTTTAAAGTACTGTAGTAAGCAATAGGAGAATGCATTTAGTTTTTTTTTTTTTTTTTTGGTGTGTAAGCTTTGGTGGAGTTCGTGGCAACTGGCACTGGGTCTTACAGGAAGGAACAATGTTCCACGTGGAGCAATTTTGACCACTGTCCAGGGGGTGGGAAAATTAATGGTTGGATAATATGATTATTTCTTTGAGACGTTGATGCAGAGTAGTAGAAGGTGTGAAAAGTCAGATTGGACCCAGATTCTCATATCATGCCATGCTGAGGTGCTTGAAAAGCATTTTCTTTGTTCCTTGAATATTCTTCCAGTTGAAGTACACAATGGATTTGGAAGAAATGTAAGCAGACAGTCCTATTATTGCAATAGTTCAGATAAGAGAGAACAAAGGTCTGAAGTAAACAGTGGCAAGTATAATGATGGCGGTAAGGACTAGGGAGGAATACTGAAGTCAGAAAAATAGGAGAACGGGACTTTAAAATTCCATGCAAAATTGGCGAGTATTGATGCCACTCACAGAGGCAGATGAGATAATATCAGGAGACCCTGATTTGTGGAGAAATACGAGGAATTTAATTATTCTTGTAATGAGTCAATTCGAAGAAGCTTTATTCCTTGAAATATTTGAGGACATCTGAATCTAGCCATGTAAAACTTTGTGTTCAAATATGTTTAAAACTGTGGTTACACCATGGTTATGTGCCTTGAGCCATGAATTCTTATCATTGATAATGCAGAGCTTTCCACACATAATAAATATCAAGAATAGAAATCGCCATCCCATATCTTCATAGGGGTAAAAATTACGGTAAGAGGTTTCCTCGTTTGAAGGAATTTTCTTTTACACTCATGCAGGAACGTATGTTACAGGATGTTCCACAGGGCGTGCTCGTTGCTGCAACATGACAGAGATGAAAGCACGCTGGAACATGGAACATTTCAAATGTGTGACATGTGAAAACCACTTGCATTGCCTTGAGGACATTTCTTTAAACCTGAAGAAAATTTTTAACAGGTCCTGTTTATATTCTCAACTTCCTCTTTTTAACATGCTACAAAGTGTTAGGAGCTTTTGACTTGAAACAACAACAATAAAATATTGAATGAAAACAAAGACAATATCTCAAGTCAAATTGGTGAATAACGATCACTTGTGAAATTTTCTAAAAGGAAGAAATTAATATGACTATCCAAGTTTTTATCAATGTCAATCAAGGGAAGCTGTCCTGTGTCATGGTAAGACATGAGATTCTTCAGAACCATTAAAGGAAGATGCTGAGAATTGAGCTAAGCATTTGAGTCTTGTAAACCCTTTGGTACTGGGAAACCATCACTGGGAAAAGTTTAAGGATGCAAAAGCACCCACAGAGACATTTATTAAAGTCATTCATTAGAAAGGAGGCACACGACAATTTATACAGCTCTGTTCTTTTCAGTCATCTGAACGCTCTTAACATAAAAAGTTCACTCAGGTTGGATTTGACCATTTTTGAGAGGTAGGACTATGTTATCCTTATGGAGGCCACCATCAATCTACTCTTAACAGTCTTGTTTTGAAGTCAAGTTACGAAGAATATCCCTAAAGTTGCAGGCTACAAATGTCTCTACATACCTATATTTTTCCTATTCATGTAGAGTGGAACCTCTAAAATAGTTTTGCCAATTCATGTTATCTACTCCAAATTTCACAAATGGCAGCTCATTTTCAGCCTTGAGATATGGATAGTTTAAAGTACTTGTACAAACCTATGGACTTTCCTATTAAATGTTAGCTGAACTATGGGAAGTAAAATTCTGATTAAGGTAGATGAGTACCCTTGAAAAGTAGTTTAACCCATAACGCACATATTTAATATCATAATGTCTATACTAAAGGTATTTTAAAGTAAATTAGAGACATCACAACAGAAGGTTGCAGGATAAAAGTTTGAGAAATATAAATGATGTGCATATGAATAAAAAGGTTGTATTTGGGATCTTTGTCAGAAAACATTTTAATATTCTAAATTCAACTTTTCAAGCTAAAAAACAGGTCTTCATATTTTGTATTCATACTTTTTTTTCTTCTATTGTTAGAAGAGTCTATTAATGCAAGGGAGCTATGGACTCATCTCAAAAGGTGGAAGTGATACCTGGGTTTATTTTGGAAGTTCTATAGAAATTCCAATTCCTGCTCAAGTTATCGATTTTTCTTTGTGCTATTTAGGAAATCTTTAAAAAGTAGCACTTGAAAAGTATGAGTCTTCAAGCAAAGTTAAATTTTAATATTTAAAATCAAAAGTTCTTTCTTCAGATTTCATCTTTGCCACTTACTAGTTGTCACTCTTTTATTTAACTTCTTTTATTCTTCCTTGAAGTGAGAGATTAGATTGTTCTCCAGAGTGTAAATTAGGTCTCTAGTGTTGAGGAAGGATTTACTACCATTCCCTGGAGTTAGGGTGGGGAGGGGAGGTCAAGAGCAATATCGGGAAACACTGCTTTAACCTAAGTGAAATTCTTTCTTAATTGCAGTTCTCTCCAAAGCCATTAAAATGCTAATGTACAACCTCCTAGAGGGCCAAACAAATATTTCAAATGTTTTACTTCTTGAAAGATTTGCATGTGCTGCCCTCCTCCGCTGGAATTCTAAGAGGTTTCTTTTGTTTGTTTGTTTGTTTTAACATATTAACGCTAATAAAATATTTTATTGTCAACATGATGATTATTTTTATATTAATTTAAAAGATTACATTCTTTCAGAAACTTTTTTATTTAATCAAAAAATTTTCTTTGTTGGTGCCCTAACCACATGCTTAGTTTACCAAAGGTTAATCCAGTAATGCGGGTCTGGTGTTCAGTTTTTCCCAAACTCTGGACCATAGAACCCTTCTTTTCACATGGCATCACATAAAGTTAATCTGTCAGGAATGACACTGGAGAATATTGCATTATTAGATGATCTTTAAGACTTCTTCCAGCTCTAAAAGTCTAGAATTCTAAGACTATGCTACTTCCTAATCAATTCACTCTGCATTTATTTATTTATTTATTTGTTTGTTTGTTTGTTTGTTTGTTTGTTTGTTTGTTTTGGTGGCGGGAGGATGGAGGATGAGAGAGTTCAAAATGACTCTGTGATCTTAAATTTCCTAGTCTTCCAACAACCACACTGACCTTAGAAGTTCCTTATCTCAATTCCAGTATTGCAAGGCATTTTTATTCTTTAAGCCCTCTCTGGCAAACTGAATTGTCAAGAACACCAATTTCCTATACATTCTAAGTATATTAATGATTTGCAAAGTATGTTCTTGATTACTATGCTTACATGTCCTTTAAGTTTATGAGTAATAATACATTCTGTTTGCACAGTACTCAACATCTCACTCATACTCAACATCTCATTCACATGAATTTCTCTTTTTAAGTTACAACTAATTTTATTTCTAAAATAATCTCACTGTCCAACTTGAAGTGTTCCTGTTGCTATTGGTCACAGCCTTGAAAATTTAGAGGTCTTCTATTTTTATGGATATCAGTGGAACAACCCATAATCATTATTTAAATGTGCACTTTCACACTTCATCTAAAACAGAAAAAAGTGGACAGTTCTATTAAATAACACCTTTCCCTTCAAATTTCAGCTAACAACCCTGAAAATGTAAAATACAATTATTTATTTCTCCTCATTGGTTTTCAAATAGGAATGACACTACTTGAAGGATCAAGAAAGTGATGGGAGAGGGCTATTAGAAACATCCGTGTAAGGTTATAAAACTCGAAAATGGCTTTAGCACAGCTCATAAATGTGGATGCTTTGAGACCAGTGCACATGACACACCTGAGCATGGAGGGTGGTCTTTGTCAGTGTGGTTCACTGAGTAAGACACCATTCACAGAGCAGCTATTATAGACATTCACGGTGTTTTAGGCATTTTCTGCTCAATGTTTAATAATACCAGAGTGGAAGAAGGGAATGGAATCAATGAATAAATCAAAAACCAAAAACACAAAACCATACACGATAGATTCTTAGAAATAAAGTAAATCTATACTTTGCAAAGGTATAAAGAGAGACCATATATATACCATGGTTCCCATGACTACTACTAATAGAATGTTTCTTATTGTTGCTGCTTATTATGAACATCTTAGTTGCATTTCTTCTTTAAAAAACCCTACTTTCTTAACTCAGAAAAAATTTTATCTCTAGGCACTTAAATTATTGGTTAAAAATGAAAATATTCAATTTACTAACTAGTCACTTTCCTTACATTATTCTAGGTACAAATTGATCTGGTTCCTAAGAGCCATACGGACTCATATGAGGGCTTTTTGCAGATTAAAAAGAGCAAACCCACTTAATCATCCTCAGCTAACTATCATAGAGTTTAAAACATTGTTGAGGGCTTTTTCTCAATTTGAATAAGGCCCACTTGCTCAGGGTGCATGCAGTCCTGCATCGCAGTGCATAGCTTGGGGAATAGACTAATGGCTGGAACTTAGCCCCACTGTACTCCCCCAGACGTGCATCCCGTGCAATGAACAGCCTATACAACTATATCCAGCAACTCTGAGGTTTCTCTACTAAATTACGCAACTGGGCATCAGAAGAACCTACAGAGAGAAGAGGCCCTCATCTACGTATGACCTCCAGATAGTTTAAATGTTCTTCTTTTTAAAGCACACTCCTGAAATTATTTAGCAAAATTCTAATCTATGGGTGGAAGAGCTAAGAGTAAAGGTCAAACTACTAGAATCTCAACCTTACAATATAGATGAGGCAACAGCAGAAGACATTATTTGGGCTGTGCTAGGCAAAATGGCAAATAGTAAAAGTGACATTTGTCTAGTTAGACACCTACTATGTGCATACCACTCTGGCGGACTTCTGGAGAGTAAACGTCAAAATAAAATACAGTTTCTACTGTCAAGAATTTGAAATCTTGATGAGGTGAATGAGCAAGGAAGAAGAGAAGAGGGAAAATGAATAAAATGGCATTGCCCTCTTAACCATCCTACTTAATTGCTTGGACCAATAAAACTTGTGGCATACTTGGCGAATACTACAAGATAACATACAATCCATTGCTAACATCTTGAGTATGTAGTAGGGACTCCCATATTTCTTGACTGAGTGAGTAATGAATCCCATGAGAGTTCTGAGGGGTAGAATTACTCAAAGAATTTCTGGGGAAGCTACGACATAAGCCAGTCAATAAAAAATAGGCTCCATTCACAAAGGGAGTATTTTTTATCTGGATATATTTATAATATTTGTTACTTTAGAATTAAAAAATATTCTTGACCATTTAGCCTTGATATTTAATGTGAACATACTTTCTGGCTTGAACATAAGTTTGTGTGAAAGTGGCAAAATTTGACACTTTAATCCGCCCAATATGCTTTTACGACTTGACTTCATTGATGACGGTGATTTTGAAAGAGCTTGGTATCTTTTAAAGAGACATCACTGGAAAAGAGCACAAAGGAGATTTCAAAGTTGCTTTGATGTAATAACCACTCCTAATCAATTGTTTTCACAGACCATAAACAAGACTGAAGAATGTCCGTCTGAAACTTTGCCTTGAATGAAGAAACTTCACTGAACAAGAAGTTGGCTTCCAGTTTGCACAGGCGTCAACGGAATGCTTTTTTTTTTTTTTAAATTTTCTACTTTATCCAACGAAAACAAAGTGTTTTTATGTGCTGTGCAAATGGTTCCTTCATGTGGTCTGACAGTTTCTTTTTTGCCATCATTTTTTTTTTAAATTAAACTTTAAAAATCCCAGAAGAGGAAAAACAACAAAAACAACAAAACAAAACATGGAAGGTTGACATATTATCTGGAAGAATATTTAAATTCGGAATTTACCTGAAGGTGTAGATGTCAAGAGGTGGGCAAGCAGAAATGGAAACAAATTGTTTTCCTCAGTAATTAAGCTAGACTTTCCTTTTTTCCTTTTCTTGTTTAAATGTGGGTTGTTGTTTTTTTTTTTATTTTTCTCTTAGAAATATTTAGGTAAGGTTTATCTTGAATCTTAATTGCCTTAATTTTAAGGACGTCAAAGGCTCTCAAGGCAAGCTGTCAACGTCTTGTTAAAAAAATCAAGAAAGAAATGAAATACTGTGCCGGCTTTAACTGGTACAGAAGTTTAAGACTATGAGTTTTTAGGGTGAAAAAACTGTACAGTTTAAAAGAAAATGTTTTTCTTCATTTGAAGAAAATTTGTTGATAAAAGAAACCATGGCAACTGCAAGAATTGGAAAAATGCTGGGACTTTTCATGAACTTTGTCTTAAGTGTTGAATCATTCTAGAAAGCTAAAACATTTTACGGTAAAGTTACTAAGGTTGGTTTAAAAACAACTGCATTAGAAATAATGCGTGTTTGGGGGTCAGAATGCAGATTTTTTTAATTTACAAAGCGTGATTGCTAGCAAAAGCATTAGTGCTTTTTATCTGCAGTCTTTTTTATGAGCTTTACAAAGTTTTTAGTCAGCTTTGCTTGTCACATTGCAGAACCTAGCGTAAGAGCATTAAAGACAAAAAACAAAAAACTTAAGTAGATAGGAGCTTATGGTCAAAAGTGCAAAAAACAAAACAAAAAAACAAAAAAAGCAATAGATAGAGAAATTGTTGACAATTTCTGTAGTCTTTCCTAGTTGTGATCAAATTCAGCCTATGGATGGCCTATTTTATACCAAAGATGAAGTGGCACCCTATTGCAGTCCAGAAGATAGAGGTTGTTTTCTTTTAAAAATTTTATTTGACCTACATGGCCGGACCAGTTCTTATTTTTGTTGTTTGTTTAAACTACCTTCCACTGGTGTTTTACATACTGCAAAAAAAAAAATTTTTTTTTTTTTTTGTATATTTGTTGACAGTAGAAGCTTGCACCTGCTGTATTCAGCAGTTTCAGCATGCAGAGGTCTGGATATACCAACTGATAGAGCCAAAAATGGCTTTAATTTCCATGAGTTTTTCTGGTTCCTTACTAGCTCTCTTGAACAGTGAAACCTGTATTGATTGCCACCAATAAGCTAAAACATGTGTTTAACAGGTTGAAATTGCTTTATGTGAATTTTGAACTAAAAACACTTCACAAACCTGGTCTGAACGGTCACTTGTCCAAAAAACTTAGTGATATTCTATTAAGTGAGGGTGGCCTCCTGAAAAGGTCTCATTGTATTTGTAACAGTAGTGTTCCTTCTAAATTCCAACACCTTTTGATTTTGTCTTTTCACCTCAATCTTTGTCGTCATCCACCATGAACAGTCACCTTGATTCTGCAGTTGAAAGGGAATATTTTCTCTTTTCATTGTATCTTCAAATCCTGGTGTTGTCAGAAGAAAGACAAAATAGACCTTTTTATTTCAGTTTAACTCTCTGAGGCAAGTAGGACCAATAAGATTGATGATTCTATTAGTGGAAGTTAGGTAAGCTTTTAAAATGCTAGTTGACAATCAAGACATTGTATAATTTATATTAATAAGAACCAAAACAATTAGGTTTGATCAATCATTTAAGCCAAAGGAGATATATTTGCATTGAGAATGATGCAAAACTTTGTCTAAAATGAATTAAATCAGTGTAACAAACATCTCTGCATATTTGGTTCATGAAATCCATGTTCAACCTATACAGTTTTATGTGAAACTAAGGCCAGTGAAACTTTGTTAATTGAATATGTACTAGAATTGCCTTCTGAATGAATCATTAGAATCAAATAAGTGAAACTTTTTTCATAAACTGTCATAGGAACCTGTCTTAGTCCAGAGGGAAGAGGAAAATGCATTAAGTGCACTGTAAAAGAAAACAGAAGGCTTTTAAAAACTTTTAAGAAATTTAAGAGATAATTCATATTCCCATTAGGTCAACATGAGTAATGAGTTTGACTCATGAAAGTGTCAATATTCTGCTATTTATAACTTACAAACAAAAGTCTAGTATTGAAATTGACCTGATTCTCTTATTTGCAACACCGTGTATTGGAAATTCAAATCTAGAGAGTGATTCCATATCTTTGTGGTCAAATTAAAGGCAAAAATACATCCAAGAAAATGTAACATGCTATAGAGAAATTCAAACTGGTCACACCCATCCTTATGGTTTTCCATGTTTTAGAGAGAATTCTAAATTTGTACTTCCTTCTTTTCCATCTTTCAGTTTCTCGTGTATTTTAAGGGTGGCACTTAAGTTTTATCTTTGAGTAGTGGGCCCTCAAGTTACAGGGGGTATAAGCAAACATTCATGGAAACTGTATTTTCTGTTTCTTTTTTTATTCATTCTCTGAACTCTTTGTATAAATAAGGATTATCCTGGGCATAATTCATTTGAATATGAAACCAACATGCTTTCTTTTGTTTCTGTAAAAAAAAAAAAAATTAACGTCATACAAAGAAAGTCTCATTTACACAATCGACAATGAGGCTAAGAGGTAGCTACCATGTGGCTGATGAATGTGCCTAGGCAACTTCCTGTTTCTATTCAAAACTACTGCTTTATTTATACATTCAGAAACATTTTTTTCACTATGAAATTTCAATGATCTCAATTTTTTTAAGCCACTTCAGGCAAAAGGAAATTACTTGTCAGTTTATGTGTTCATGTGTGTTTTGTGTTTGGATTTTTTATATCATGCCATTCTATAAAATATTTCAAATCAAAAAGAAAAAAAAGAAGGAAAAATGGCACATGTTCAAATTTACATCTGTCATCTTACCAAATAATTGTTTTTAAGAGTCATGTCTGGGGGAAAAAAAGCACCAACAGGTAAGCAGCATTACATTGTATGAAAAATAAAACAAACCAAAATATGTGTTCAATATTTGCAGACATCAGAATCCTAATTTACGTTATGGTTATTGTAATCCTATTTAGGACTATAAACTTTTTTTTTTTTAAGTATCCTGGTTTATCAGATTTTCAAGCATTTATTCAAATGTTCAATTTTTCCTTTCAACTTTAATTGCCAGGACCTAGCCTAAACATTAAAAAAAACAGACTAAAATCAGAATCCAAATGGAATAAACACTATGTCATCCAAACTCCAATTGCATGGTCAGAGGAGGAGTGGGTTTTCTTTTAATAATGATAAGGTGTTGTCTGGGGAGGCAAAGTATCCATGGTGACAGGGGCTCTTCAAGGCAGTCTAGGTCTTCTGAAGATATCAGGGACCCTAAGTGAACTAAATGTAATACTAGCAGGGGCTGGTGCTGTGATCTTAACAGATCTACCACATTTGACAGCATATAAGACTCACTTCCACCCTTTTCTAATGAAAAACTACATGGTGTTTAAAGCACTCGTCTTAGAGATGAAGGCTAAGAGTAGAAGGTGGCTGGAGGGAGCAGGAAGTTCACTGTACCTACAGAATATATCCACCCCTTGCAAAACTGCTTTAAAAGTATTTTCAATTAATGTATGACCAAAAAAAAGGACTTAGTTTTTTTCTTTATTAATAATTAGGATGTCAATTATATAACAAAGTATCCTTTACAGTGGCCTAAAATCCCATTAATGAAAAGTGAGATTTGATTTAAATAGGCCCTTTGCAGCCTTCTTCATGATTGAGAAGTTTCAGTGTGCTGTCTACACAGATTATAATATTAGTAGGAGACTCAAATACATTTGACAATTCAGTCTCATGCTTAATTTGAGTACACAAACCACTGCAGATGAGCTGATAAGCAGAGTTCTTAAGTGGGTTTCAGTGATAAATGTTTTCATATGATGTAAAATCAGATGAAAGGATAAATTTTATGTATGTGTATAACAATATTCAGCACATTTGAGAAATCACTTCAAAATATATTTTAAACATGTCATAGAGCCTTGATCTATATTATCTTGTCCACAGTAGGGAGTAAAAGATGAGATTTTGTTTTTCATGTTGTTGTGGCTGTCATCCTTCAAAATTTTGAGTTCCATGGGACTGACAGCCTCTCACTCCTATCTGAGGGACTAATGTAATTGAAACAGGCTCATTGATTGTGTACACTATACTCTTCCTGTGACAGAGTGATAATGGGATTTCATTAATGTATCCATTCGTTTTACAAGTAAGATTCACCATGACATTGGAAGACAGTTGAGTCTAACTCAAATTTAACAATTTTTACCAAATATTTTTAAGTATATAATTAATCTCTTAATCCAAGTGCTCTTGGTCATGGCTGTCCTTTGTGGATTACATAGAGTTCAGGAAAGTATGAAACCTAAATATAAGATCCCTGAGTGGCCTCAAATTTCTTTTATGATGTAGAGCAGGGGGCTCACCCCCAGATTTTGGTATCTTTTATCTTTGGTTTTATACCCCGTTACATACGCTAACTGAAGGATGGATGGCTTCTCAATATTTATTTCTTTATATTTCTGGGAGGGAAAACAATGTTTTAGGAAATGCTTCTTTCACTCAGGAAGCTTTAAAGCTAAAGCAGAGATGAGCGCAAGCTTAGCGTCTCCAGGAAGAACTACTAGGCCACTAAATCACATTTTCTTCCATTTTACTCATGCCAGTCAGTAACTGCCCCATGACTGAATCTTGCAGAAATGCAATCACTCTCAATTTTTGAAGGGCTAATTATCTACTTTGTGGATTTGTTTTGTCTTTTCAACTATTTGAGGCTCTATTTCCTTTTATTACCATGTTACCCTAAGGGTGGAAAGAGAAACAATTGGAAATAAAATTCAAATCAGTCTATTTTGCTTCTTGTTAAGTATTGATTTATTAAAGGAGTTTGAAATCGTTTGTAAAATTAATGTCAGTGCATTATATACTGTTGATTTTTATTATCCATGATGTTCCTTTCCCATCCACCACAAATAATTGAGAGTTGGCTGTGCTCTTGCAGAATATAAAGCGGGGAGCGGTGGGGAGGGCGGGGGAAGATGTAGCAAAGAATTTGGCTTCCCTCAAAAGAAAGCTGTTTTGGTTTCATCCTCTTTTGAAATTTGAACCAGTAGAAAAGGTCAACTCAAAATTCAGTTATGAGAATATAATAGCAGCTCTTGGTTAAATACACACTCATATCTTAAATCTTTGACCAAACAAAATTGCATTGTTTTGTTATTTTTTGACTTTTCATTATGATATTAAGGCTGAATGACCTTGACACTCCAGTGGATTTTTTATGATCATTTCAAATTTAAATAGTGTTCAAAGTGTAACTTCAGTGTTACACTTTGTATTTTAAACACTCTTGTCTTTGATTATTAAGAAAGATGCTCTTTCCTCCTCCCCAAAATATGTCATTTTCTCACATGTGAAAAAGGAGTTATTCCGTACTTTTCAGGAATTGTAAAAACTATTTCAAAGAGACACTTGAAAAAGTTTTCTCCATTCTGGAGATTAATGCTTCCATTTATTTAAAAAGAAGAAGAATATAATTGGAATCCTAATTTTAAAAATATATACATAAAAGTATACTTGCTATGGAATACTCAGTTTCTTTAAAAAAAAAAAAATGGGACACAGCTTCTTTTAAAACCCTTGTTTCAGGCCATATTTGACTTCATGGAATTCTGAAACATCATCCAATTTTGAACTTTACTTAAGAGTATTTTGTACTGATGTCTCTGACTGTCATAGAAAGTTCTGTAATTCTACGGTGTTTCTGGCTTTATTTTTAATTTTTTCATCTGTACCACAGTCAAACTAGCTACCATTTCCCCAATTCCCTGGGCTTTCTGTAGATCAGTGGATGTTAGGTTTAAACTTCTGTTTTCTTTGATGAAGCTTTCAATAAAAAATGAAAATAAAATCAACCAAGTAGGGCCATTGTGTTCTTCTTCACTCTCCTAGAGATAGGTTTGGGGGAAGGGCTGGTGGGAAGGAGCAATGTCTGTCTGTATTTAATTGGGTATACAGAATTCCTCAAAGAAAGAACCATTCCTAGAGACCAAAAGTGAGAGAGGAGGGAGCATTCTGTTCATGCAAGGGGGCCTGAGAAAATCACTGTTGGGGCACATGATAGTGTACTTGGAGGCTACTGCTAGATCCAGGTAACTTTCCACATGACATCTTCATGCTTTAGAATATAAGCACCTAAGAGAAGGTGTAGAGCAGAGGTCTAAACGTTTTTGGAACCAGGGACCAGTGCTCCTATGAGAATTTAATGCTTGATGATCTGAGGTGGAGCTGAGGTGGTGATACTAGAAGTTGCAAATACAGATGAAGCTTCACTCACTCGCCCGCCGCTCACCTCCTGCTATGCAGCTGGGTTCCTAACAGGCCTTGGACCGGTACCGGTCTATGGATCAGGCTTTGGAGATCCTTGGTAAAAAATGCTAACTAACCAGTGTTCAACCTCTAAGGCTGTGTTGTGTGTTATACCCTTTTCCCCCACGTGAGTAGCAGTTCACATCGTCCTTCTTGGCAGAAGAGAAAGCTGGAAGAATGGAATTATTGGAGAGTATCAGAAAATAAGACTTGTACGAAGATTTTAAATTTAATTACACCCACATTCCATCATTGTTTTTAGAGCAATGGTTCTTTTATGTTGTTTGTTTGTTTTCCAGGAATTATATACTTGTAAGAAGATAATAATACCACTATCGGCGCCCATTTGGACAAAATTTTTGCAGGGCATTTGGGAACTTCCTGAAATACATCCATAGGCTTTTGGTGAAAAATCCTTTATTTCGAGATATAAAGATTAGAGAAAGAAGACTAGGGAATGAGGAAACAGAACACCCCTTGGGTATATAATAACCACTATTTCTTGACCTCATATCTGTGTATTTTTGACTGTTTTATAAATTATTTTCTCCCAAAAGAACAGAGTGTTTTGTCAACTCTCAATAGTACCAATAAAGTTCATATTCAGTAAAGCTTTTTAAAAGAGATGCTGACAAAGATAATTCCTAGCTGCTCTCCAAAGTTAATAAAGTGAAAAGTAATATAGCTCGAACTTAGAGGATTTAATTATTTCTGGATTTTCTGCAAAAGAGTGTCTTTTACAATATTGATAAAAAAAAAAAATCTCTCATATGGTAAAAGGCTGTGTTTTCATTTAAATCCTCTGAGGCAGAGGGTGCATTTTTCTCCACCAGGATCTTTCTCCTGCCCTTAGGAAGCTGCCAGTGACGATTGTGATAAAGTGGTCACCAGATGGCGCTACTGTATTAGTCTCCAGTGGATTCCAAACCCAAATCCCAGAATCTGTATTCCTAAACAAAACTAGTAATGTAAAGTCTGACTGTAAGAGCCAGAGTCACCATTAACTGAGCCTTCAGTATGTGCCCGGAACTGTGCCAAGTGCCCACCACCCTTGAATTCACACAATCCTCCCGAGTGCTCTATGTAGGTACTGTCATCATCTCCATTTTCCAGATGAGAGTTGAAAAGTTGGCAAATTACTACATCTAGGAGGGACTGTGCTTTTAAACACATATCTAAAATTTCAATCCCGGGTTCTAAGGTTTTATCTTCTGCAATGCCTTTAGGAAATGCCAGTGTAGGAGGCATTTCTTTTTTTTTAATTTTCTTTTTCAAAAGTTCACCTCACTTGGCCTGAGATTATGTGGTTTCTGTAGACGAGGGAATTAGATGTCATTTTAATCACCTTGGTCACAGAAACCCAACACAATTCACATTTTCCATCCCAGAAAATAACTTGCTGTTTCAATCATCTCTGTGATTTGTTCTGGAAGGAAAGAACCTATCTACCAAATGGATAGGCATAACTTTTCATTGATTCATTGATTTAACAGTGCCTAGCACATGGATACTCCATAAATATTTTAATGATACAAAGATAGAGTAGGCATGGTTCTCGTTTACAAGAGTATTCTATTTTAGTAGGCACCAGTTTGTGACAACATTGTAGCATGAAATAAGATCAGGGAACTTGGTGAAAAATACGTTTAACTCTTCTGTGGCTTGATGCCAAGTAGCTGGGAAAACTGCCTGGTCTGAATGCAGTCATGTCTTTGCTCATCCACACATATGGAAGATTTCCCAGCTCCCTTTTCTGCTGCCTTTTCCTTAGCAGAGTGGCTAGATATTTCACAGTTACCCTTTTTCCCAATCATCTGGAACATTTAATTATTTTGACAGTAAGGAGAGTGGAATCTGCTCTTCTGAACTGGTCATAACTCTAATAACAGATATTATTTATTACCACTGGTCTTTTCAAAATCTTGCAAGGTAAGTGCTGGCTACATTTAATTTTTAATTTTTAATTTTTTTATTTTGTATTTTTTGCATTAAAATAAGATGTTTGTTAGCTTCTACTAACAGGGTACATACTTTGAGACTGAATGACTCCATGGAATGATATGGTTTTTGTTTTTTTTTTTTAAGTTTATTGGAGTAACATTAGTTAATACAATTAAATAACTTTCAGGTATACAGTATCATTTGATATCTGTATATTCTATTGTGTGTTTACCACCCAAAGTCCAGTTTCCTTTAGCTACCATATATTTGATCCCCTTTACCCACTTCGCTCTCCCCCTACTCCCCTATATTTTTAAACATGAAGGAGCAGGGGCTTTAAAAGTTACATGGCTCAGTCCAGTTGTTATGGTACAAGTTTTAAATCAACTGTACGAGAAGCTAAAGATCTTCTTATTTAGTGCTAGATCCACTAAAATGACTTGAAGAGATACATTTCTTGTCCAAAATAACTTTTCTGTTATCTGACATTTCGCCATTATAATTTTATTCTTAGATCACAAAATACTGGGAAAAGTACTGAACAAACAGTGAAAAGATCTTGGAGTTTTATTTTAGGTATACTACCTGAAAAAATAGTTTTTTCTCTTTCTAAACTTTAGCTTCTTCATCTTTGAAAATGCATACTTTTTATTTCTCAGAGTGGTTATCAAGATAAAATACGCAATGCATATGTCATTCATAAATCTTCTAATAACCATAAAAGCAACCAAATGCTATATGTAATTTTAACTTTTCAGTTCTGGTGTTCCCCTTTAAAGCACAAGATATTTTTTTTTGTGAAAATAACTCCTGAACATTAACGGCAAGATGAATATCTGAGACCATGAAAGGAGGCAAGAAGACAACAGAGCCAAGGTCACAGGTGTTGCCCAGGTTTTGGAGGACACAGATGCCAGCCTTAAAACCATTTGTTCCCAGGTCACAAGAACAAGAGAACCCAGAAACTGAGCTGGTAGTTGAGCTAAGTGCCCTCACAATGTCAGAAGATAATCCTTTAAAATCACCCCATCGACAAACACCCTCTGCCTTCTTGGAGCCTCCAAAGTAGTGGCATATACTCGAAAGGCAGCTACTAATGGGAGCTTGGAGGGGGCTGAGATGCGACTAGTATACATGTGAGCTGCAAACAGAATTGAAGAACTGGGGGTAGGATCTTCTGCAGACCTAAAGTCTACAAGGTATGGTTATCCCGAGAAGTAGATGAGATAAAAATAGTCAAACCACTAAGCAAATTGCATCCATAACTATTTCCAAGACAAGTGATTGCTACTAGAACGATGTGAATGAGATCTGGCCTTTAAAGGATCTGAATAAGTCTAATGAGCATGAAACAGTAGTTGTAAAGAATACATATAGCCCTGCTGTTGTGCCTGCCACCATGATCCTCTCTTCTCTCCCACTCTATTGTCTCATGGTTGACTTGTTTTATGTTTGCTTTTTGTTTTTTACTTTTCGCTGAAACATAATAACATTATAAGAAAATATGTATATATCACAAATGATCAACACAATGATTTTCACAAAACAAATAAACAGGCAAAACCAAGAAACAGAATACCAGGACCTCAAAATATACTATCCTCTCACGCTCCCTTCTAGTCATCTTATAAACGCCACCACCCTCTATTTTGAACTCTAATAACCTGGAATGATTTTGTTTACTTCTTACTTTATATAAATGTGGGTTCTCTTGGCTTTTACAAGAATGTGAGTGTTACACATGAAGAGAGGACCAATAATTTTGCTGGTGTTTGAAACCCCAAGATATCCATTGTTCTAAACACACGGCTGTATCATCCCAGTTTTAAAGACCTTCAGATTCAGAGATTGCAAGGATTCTTTCTGCAGCCCCTTTCAATGTTTAACGACCTTCATAGCTAAGAAACACAGCAAAGTTCCTAAACGAAATGCCTTGAGGGAGTCAAGGCGCATTCACAAAGCAATAGCCAAGTTGCCAGGAAAGGTTAGTTCTAAGGCTCCATTGAAGGTCTGCTTATTCAGACACCGGGTGACATAGGGCATCAGATGTCAGACTTCACTGGGAGACCACCCAGAGCCAGAAGTTGCCAATATATTATTGTTAACACAAAAGCACAGCATATGGAATATATTAAACCCATGCCCATCAACAGAAGGGGCAACTCCTTTGGCTTCTGATTGTAACCTTAAATTGCTTAGGGCTTTCTTTACAGTGGAGATTTGCTCTTACCTCCTTTCCTTCTTTCTGGCTCTGAAAATTTCATGCCAGTGGAAATCAATCAGGTCTCTTTACGATATTTCCAAGTATATATTTTGGGGTTTATATAGCATTTGGGGTGGAGGGATTTCTAAACACAACATTCTTTTACCACTGTGGTCCTAGAAGAAGAAATCACAGGCTTTGAGGATTTAACATAACACTACTGTTTTTGGTGAACCCACAAATGTGCATCGTGCTTTAAATATTTTGCAAGAGAAGTTTTCAGAGGTTTTGATTGAGCCTGAGTCTGGATCTCAGGAATGTGGCTTTCACCCATGTTCCTGCTCCTCCTTTATGATGCAGTGCTGGCCCTAGCATGAATTCTGTCTCTCTCTGTCCCCCTTTCCTGGCTGCAAAACCTTTTCAGCAATCCTCGAAGACAACAATTTTTGTTTTGTTCTTCCCCTTACAGATTAAGGTCTGGGCTATTTTGGTTTTTGTTTTACGACAAAAGATTTATTTGTAACACAGCCCAGTCTTCATCACTTCAAACAGCATAGAAAAGGGTCATACTGTGAGCATCATTTCGTCCAAGGTAGAGCTCCATGCTTTGCAAGACAGCAAGCCCAACCGCCTCGGAGACCCATGCCCTGAGCTGAACTGAACACATCAACAGGCAAGCCAGAGTGGAGTTAACCCCAGGCCTCAGCACAGTTCACCTTCCCCCAGAGCTCTTCAAGCTTCCTAACTGTAGCCTTCTACCCTCTTCCCCATAGTGGAGCCAGCTCCTAGCCTCTGAAACACCTGGGGTAATTAACATGGGGCTAAGTGTTATGTAAAACAAGACTCTACTCTGTGAAGTTTATTGTTTTAAAAAAATTTGAAAAGCGACACTCCCATATGTAGCCCTAATCAACAATGACAGCTCTCCCTTCACCATTGGCACAGGGGGTATGGAAATGGTGGCTATCTCAGACTGCTCCATGCTCATTTCCCTACCTGCCTTGTTAAGGTTGCTGTCTTCACCCCATGGCAGGAAGGAATCCCAGGTACTCTTCCCAGGTTCAGAGGCTGTGAGGAAAAGCCCGGACAGGTTTGAAAAAGAAGTCTCTCCTGTTCCTCTCAAAAGATTTTTATGGAAATTGTTGCTTAAAAGCTTTTTTAGACCATGATAAAAGTTAGTTTTAGATTTAGAGGGTGATCCAAACACAATCAGGTCGTGTTTTTGATTAGGTACTTGTTTCAAGGATGTAAGAAGCAAGGAAGGAGAGTATAACATCTCCAGTTAGTTTCTTCACCCCAAATCTTCTAGAGAGTCTCAGAAGGTAGGACACTAAGTAATTCTCACCTTTTCCAGGCTTTGGTGGGACAATTGCTAAAATTCTAACATTGTGGACTGGTCCCTTTTGACAAAGTCACAACAAAAGAGACAATAGAGAGGGTATCTCCAAAGCAACATCTTACCCAAGCATTAAGGGTTCTAACTAGTGGTTAAAACATACTGATGTTTAGTATCAGAACTGGGTTTATAAAATGAGGAGTTCATAAACAGGAGAGGAGATTATGTAATTGCATTTAAAGCAAAGAACAGAACCTATTGATTGGGTAGATCAGCAGTCCTCAACCTTTTTGGCACCAGAGACTGGTGCTCCTATGAGAATCTAATGCCTGATGATCTATGGTAGAACTGAGATGGTGATGCTAGTGCTGGGGAGTGGCTGCAAATACTGATGAAGCTTTGCTCACTCGCCAGCTTTTGCTCACCACCTGCTGTGTGGCCTGGTTCCTAGCAGGCCACAGACTAATACCGGGGTTTGGGGACGCCTGGGGTAGAGGGTCACCTGAAGCTTTAACATTGATATTTGTTTCTTTATTTTAAACTCTTTTCCAGTTTCTTGGGACACCTGAACTGTCCCCTGCATGTGCAAAATTGGGAAATCTTATTCTCATGCTCTTTGTGCATTTACCTCATTCAAGAGGATACTAGTAGGAGCTTACTTATAAGAGACACAGGAGGCTGAGGGATACTTTGGTCCACCAACTAATTGACAAGGTTCTGGATTTTAGTATGACTGGGAGAATTGAGACCATAGCATAGTACTAGAGAGCAGGCTTCCTGATAGTAGTTTGGAGTGTAGAGATGGGAAGCAATCCTCCAGTGATCTCAGCCCAGCTGTTACAAGCTGACTTGGAAAGGATGGAGGAAGCACTGGTTATATTCAAGCACATCATGTCTCCACATGTGGTCTTTAGAATGTTTAACTGAATCTTATTATCAGCCTCATGTGGTATATGTAATTATACGTACCTCACCCCCCTAAAAAGAGATGTCCTAGTTTTCACCTTCAGAACTTGTGAATGTGACCTTATTTAGAAATAAGATCTGTGATATAATCAAGTTAAGATGAGGCCATACTGGATTAGGGTGGATACTAAATCCAGTATGACTGGTGTCTGTATAAGGACATTTAGATACAGAGACACATGCAGAGGGAAAACAGTGGTGTGAGGACAGAAGCAGTAATTGGAGAGATGAAGCCACAAGCCAAAGGATGCCAAGGATTGCCATAAATCACCAGAAGCTAGGAGAGAGGCATGAATCAGATTCTTCTGTAGAATCTCAGAAGAGTATGGCTCTGCAGACACTTTGATTTCAGACTTGTATCCTCCAAAACCATGAGAAAATACATTTTCATTGTTTTAAACCACTGAGTTTGTGGTACTTTGTTACAGCAGCCCCAGGAAACCAATACATATGACATCCAGAGAGTCTGCTCCAAGCAAGCAATGTTCTCATCCAGTACTATTTTTCCTAGTAGGTACCTCTCCTCCAAGATTTTACTTTAGTGGATGGACTGTCTTGTGATCACTTTTTTGATGGGTTTTTTAAAAAGTCATAAATTTGCAGCCTGTCCAATATTTTCAGTGTTTTAAGTATGGGAGCTTTCCAGCTCTCTACATGTCTGATATAAAATAGAATCCTTGATTATGTTTCTTTTTTATTTCAAAACATTAAACAAAGTTTGTTGGAGGAGACATTGTATTCCAAAGTTAATTAGGAACACACAAAAAGTAAAGACTTTTGGCTCTTCTAAGTGGCAATTTCTCCAACTGCCATCGGGGCTCACTCTATCCGATTCTCTCCTCTACACCCTGCTATAACAAATAACTTATACTTAAAATTCCAGAGATGGTTTTCCCCTCTAACGCTTTTGACATCTTTTAGTCATTTCCTTTTCTGGTATTCAATTATGTTATTATAAAAGTAAATTTATCTTATATAATCTGATAAATTAAAATAAACTTCAACTTGACTGACTTCCAGTCAAGATGGCAGAGTAGGTAAACTCTGTGCTTGCCTCTCCCATGACCATATAAAAAATTACAAACAAATTATAGAGCAACCACCGTTGAGAACTACCTGAAGACTAGCTAAACAGAACTCCTACAACAAAGTATATAAAGAAAAAGCTACTTTGACACTAATAGAAGGAGCAGGGATGTGAAAAGGGCTGGTCCCACACCCACATGTGGCTGTTAAGAACTGGGAGAAATATTTTAGATGCAGAGGTACCCCTGAGGAGTGAAGGGGTCCCAGACCCACACCGGGATCCACATCAGGGAGCTCTAGTGCTGGAAAGAGGAGTCCCCACAACATCCGACTGTGAAAATCACCAGGAATTCTATCTCGGTGAGATGGAGGGCTACTGTAGACCCAGGTGTTCTCTTAAAAGGCCTGAGCACAGACTCACTCTCTCACAAACTCACAAACTCTTGTTCTAAACTACAACAAAGGGACAGAGAAACTCCAGGGACATACTGGCACAGACTCACTCATTCATAAACTCTTGCTCTAAGCTCCAGGGACATATCGGGAAGAATTGAATTGTCTGGCTTCAGGGCAAGGGCTGAAGGGACAGCTTTCACTGGAAATAAAGTGTGAGCAGGCACCGTTGTTCTTTTGTAGAGCCCTCTCTCCACATAGCCAGCAGGCACAGGTGGAAACCCTAGCAGGCACCATTTATCCAATGTTGAGTCCTCCCCACACACAGAAGGCAGGTGCAGGTGGGTGCCAAATATGAGTTTCCTGCCTAACACTGCTCATTCCAACCTGGTGATTCCCTGAGACCCTGCCCTGTCCAACTCATGTGCCCAGCCAGAATCTCTTTCAGCAGCTGTTCCACACAAGCAGCCAGCCTCCACCGATTTTGTAAACTTTCATAAAATTTCTCAAAGGACAACAAATCCCAAACAAGCAGCAGCTGTTTTAATTTGTCTCAAATGAAAGAACAGAATAAAACTTTAGGAAAAGAACTAAGCAAAGGGATGCAAATGATTTATCAGATACAGAGTTTAAAAACTGGTTAAAAGGATGTTCAATGAACTTAGGGGAAGACTAGATGAACTCAGTGAGAACTTACAGAAAGAGATAAAAACAATAAAAAAGATCCAGTCAGAAATGAAGACTAAAGTAAATAAAATGAAGAATACATTAGATAAAATCAATAGCAGGTTAGAGGAAGCAGAGAATCAAATCAATGATTTGGAATACAGGTAGTGAAAAACACACTCAGAACATCAAAAAGAAAAAGAATTTGAAAAATGAGAATAGTTTAAGCTACATCTGGGACATCATTGAGTGTAATAACATTTGCATCGCAAGGGTACCAGAAAGAGAATAGAGGGAGCTATGAATTGAAAGACTATTTGTAGAAATAATGATAGAAAACTTCCCTAACCTGGCAAAGGAAACAGATATACAAATCCAAGAAGTGCAGAGTTCCAAACAAGATGCACCCAAAGAGGCCCACACCAAGACACATAATTAAAATATCAAAGATTAAAGATAAAGAGCAACTTAATAGCAGCAAGAGAAAAGCAGTTTGTTACCTATAAGGCATATCCCATAAGACTGTGAGCTAATTTCTTAATAGAAACTTTTTAGAACAGCAGAGATTAGCATAAAATATTCAAAGTGATGAAAAGCAAGAACCTACAACCGAGATTACTCTACCCACTAAGGCTATCATTTAGAGTCAAAAGAGAGGTAAAGAGCTTACCAGACAATAAGAAGCTAACAGAGTTAATCACCACAAAACTTTTTTAAGAAGAAGAAAATAATTAAAAATACGAATAAGAAAATATCACAAAGAATAAATATTCTCAGTGACAAAGGCAAATGCATAATAAAAGCAGTGGATCAATCAACTACAAATCTAGTACAAAGGTTAAAATGTAAAGTAAAAAGGTCATGTAATTACAACGGTAAAATAAGGAATAAATACACACACATACACAGATAAGTAAAAATAATAGCAAAAACGTAAATACGAAGGCAGTGAGGGAAAATAATAGTGGTTTTAGAATGTGTTGGAACTTAAGAGACCATCAACACACTCAGAACATCAAAAAGAATGTTTATAAACTGCTATAAACATAGCTTGGTATATATGAAGCACATAGTAGCCACTAAACAAAAATCTATAAGATTATACAAGCAGTAAAGAGCAAGGCATACAAACACAACACTACAGAAAAACATCAACATAGAAGAGAAGAGAGAAAGAGAATAAGAAAGAAACACAGAACTACAAAAACAATCAGAAAACAGTAAAGTGGCAATAACTATAAACCTATCATTAATTACTTTAAATGTAAATGGATTAAACACTTCAATCATAAGACATAGTGGGGCTGAATGGTTAAGAGAACATGACCCATGCATATGCTACCTACAACAGAGCCACTTTAGACAGACACACATAGACTGAAAGTAAAGGGATGAAAAAAAAATAGCTGAGGTACCAATTCTTATGTCAGACAAAATATACTTTAAAACAAAGGCTATAACAAGAGACAAAGAAGGACACTTCATAATGATAAAGGGATCAATTTGACAAGAGGATATAATCCTTGTAAATATTTATGCACCCAATATTTAGAAAGTACCTAAATATATAAAGCAATACTTGTCAGATATAAAAGGAGAGATTGACAGTAATGCAATCATAACAGGGGATTTTAACACCTCAATGACATCAATGGTTAGATCATCCAGACAGAAAATCAACAAAGAAACAGTGGTCTTAAATGAAACACAAGTCCAAATTAACTTAATTCATATTTTCAGAACATTTCACCCAAAAGCAGCAGAATATACAATCTTTTCAAGTGCATATGAAACATTTTTTCAGGATAAACCACTTTAGGCCACAAACAAGTCTCAATAAATTTAAGAATGCTTGAAATCACATCAAGCATGTTCTTCAATTACAATGCTATGACACTAGAAATCAATTACAAAAAGAAAATTGAAAAGCACACAAACACATGAAGGCTAAATAACGTACTACTAAATAATGAATAGGTTAACAATAAGATCAAAGAAGAAATCAAAAGATACCTTGAGATAAATAAAAATAAAAACACAAGGACCCGAACTCTGTGGGACAGCCAAAACAGTTCTAAGAGGGAAATTCATAGCAATACAGGCCTACCTCAAGAAACAAACAAACGAAAATCTCAAATAAATAATCTAACCTTATACCTAAAAGAACTAGATAAAGAACGACAAAGTCCAAAGTGAGTAAAAGGAAAAGATAATAAAGATTAGAGTGGAAATAAATGAAATAGAATCTAAAAACATACAAAAGATCAATGAAACCAAGAGCTGGTTCTTTGACAAGATAAATAATATCAATAAACCTTTTACCAGATTCATCAAAAATAGAAGAGAGAAAATCCAAATAAATAAAATCAGAAATGAAAGAGAAGCTGTAACTGACAAAACAGAAATACAAAGGAATATAAGAAAATACTATGAACAAACATATGCCAACAAATTGGACAACATGAAAGAGGAGAGAAGGTTCCTAGTTTCATTTAACAAAACCAGCATTACCCTGAGACCAAAACCAAACAAAGACATTACCAAAAAAAAAAAAAAAAAAAAAAAAAAAAAAAAAAAAAAAAAAAAAAAAAAAAAAAAAAAAAATTATAGCCCAATATCCCTGATGAACATAGATGCAAAAATTCTCAACAAAATACTGGTAAAATAAATTCAACAATACATTAGAAAGGTCATACACCATCAAGTGAGATTTCATCCCAGAATGCATGGTTGTTTCAATATTCACAAATGAATTAATGTGATATACCACATAAACAAAGTGAAGGATAAAAATCACATGATCTTATCAATAGATCCAGAAAAAGCATTTTACAAAATTCAACATCCATTTACAATAAAAACTCTCAGAAAAGTGGGAATAGAAGGAACATATGTCAACATAATAAAAAACATATATGACAAAACCACAGCTAACATCGTATTCAATGGCAAAAAGCTAAAGTGTTTTCCCTAAGATTTGGAACAATACAAGAATGTCCACGTTTACCACTTTTATTCAACATAGTATTGGAAGTACTAGCCACAGCAATCAAACAAGAAAAAAATGGCATCTAGATGGGAAGGGAAGAAGTAAAACTGTCATTTAAAGATGGCATGATACTATACAGAAAGAACCCTAAAGATTCTACAAAAAAAAAAAAAAAACTTTTAGAACTGATCAATGAATTCAGTAAAGTAGCAGGATAAAAAATTAATGTTCCAAAATAGGTTGCATTTTTAATACATGAATGACAAACTATTAGAAAGAGAGATGAAGCAAACGATCCCATTTACAATTGCATATAAACGATAAAGTATATAGGAATAAATTTAACCAAAGAGTTAAAAACCCATACTTAAAAAATTATAAAATATTGAAGAATAAAGTTGAAGAAGATACAAACAAATGGAAGCACATACTGCACTCATGGATAGGAAGAATCAACATTGTTAAAATGTCCATACTATCCAAGGTTAAGCTATAGATTCAATGCAATTCCTATCAAAATACCAATGGCATTTTCACAGAACTAGAACAAATAATCCCAAAATTTATATGGAATCACAAAAGACCCTGAACAGTCAAAGCAATCTTGAGAAAGAACAAAATTTGAGGTATCACATTCCCTGATTCAAAATATACTACAAAGTTTTGACAGCATTTTCAGTAATATCTTTTTGGAGATGTCTCCTCAGGCAAGGGAAACAAAATTAAAAATAAACAAATGAGATTACATCAAACAAAAAAGTTTTTGCACGGCAAAAGAAACCATCAACAAAACAAAAAGACAACCTACCAAATGAGAGAAGATATTTACCAATGATTCTTCTGATAAAGGATTAATATGCAAATATATAAAAAGCTCATATACCTTAACACCAAAATAAAACAAAAAAATCTGATTAAAAAATGGGTAGAGGACCTGAATAGACATTTCTTCAAAGAGCACATACAGATAGCCAACAGACATGTGAAAAGATGCTCACCATCACCAATTATCAGAGAAATACAAATAATTAAAATCACAATGAGATATCACCTTACACCTGTCAGAATGGCTATCATTGATGAATCAGCAAACAACAAATGTTGGCTAGGATATGGAATAAAAAGAATCCTCATGCACTGTTGGTGGGACTGCAAATTAGTGTGGAAAACAGTATGGAACTTTCTCAAAAATTAAAAATAGAGCTATCATATAACCCAGCAATCCCAGGCATGGGTAGTTATTCAAAGAAATTGAAACAGTAATTTGAAAAGATATATGCACCCCTCTGTTTACTGCAGCATTGTTTACAATAGCCAAGATATTGTAGCAGCCTAAGTGTCCTTTGATAGACAAATAAAGAAGTAGTACTTATATCCAATGGAATATTACTCAGCCATAAAAATAATGAAATCTTATAATTTGCAACAATGTAGAGGGACCTAAGTGAAATAAGTCAGACAGAGAAAGACAAATACCATATGATTTCATTTACATGTGAAATCTAAAAAGCTTGACAAACAAACAAAATGGAAACAGATTTATAGATATGGAAAGCAAACTGAAAGTTGCCAGATGGGAAGGATGGGAAGGGGCCTGGATTTAAAAAGTGAAGAGATTAAGAAGTACAACTTGGCAGTTAGAAAATAGTCACGGGGTTGTAAAGTACAGCACAGGGAATACAGCCAATAATATTGTAGCTATGTATGGTGTCAAGTGGGTACTAGATTTATTGGGGCATCACTCCTAAGTTATATAAATGTTTAACTACTATGCTGTACACCTGAAACTAAATGTCAACTGTAATTGAAAAATAAAAAATACATAATGTAATATAACATAATATCTATATGAATAAAATATATTGTTAAGAAATAAAACCTATGTGTTCAAAGAATAATATACTTCAACTTAGTGATCTTTATACACAGCCATTCATATTCATAAATAATACGTCTACTACACTTATAAACAGGAAGTGCACTTACAAACATTAAAAGTAATAAAAATAGAGTGTCTAGTAGTGAGAATTCCTTCTATATCCCTCTCTACCATAGGAGAGTTAGAGCAGCAGTTAAAAGAGCAGGTAGGCTTGTAGACTTTCAGGTTAGGTGACTTGTAACAAAATCTCTAATTTCTATTATTAAGTTTTGAAAACTTTGTTTTTCTCATCTGTAAATATTATCTATCTCAAGTCGTTTTGGTGAATGTTAAAATGAATTAATTAATACATGTAAAACATTTAAGAGTGGCACATAGTATGCAATGATTTCTATTTTTCTGGTGAAAGCTTGTCTTTCTTCACTTAAGTTCCTCTGTCTGTTGTGTTCTGAGTCTTGTTCCTTGCCCACCTCAGACCTGGCTCTTGAATCTTGTCTGTATTAAATGTACTGGCCCATGAGTGATGGTTGCCTGCTTCCGTACATAACCAAAACAGATGTCTTCTCTGTTAACACTTCTCACTATCTTATTTAGGAATTTGGATCCAATCTCAGCTGCTGAATGTGCGTGCATGTGTGTGTGTGTGTGTGTGTGTGTGTGTGCATGTGTGTACGTGTGTTTTTAATGAGTTATTAGCTTTCTTTTACTTTTTGAAAAACCTGTATTTAGTTTTTTCATAAAACCCGTGTATATTTTTTCTCTAGTTCATCGCCTTTCTATCTCTATGTCATTGGCACTCTCAATTTGGATTTTTGTCAGTTCAGTTAAATATTTTTTCTAATTATCCTGATTGCTCATTAGATTATTATAAAGGATTTTGAAAAATTCAAACTGATCCAGAGGAAAATAAATGCATACTATAAGTTAATGGCAGAGAAATTAATTTCTCTGATTTTATTGTCTAGATACAGTTTAAAAAATACAAATTTGGAGTTATACTATTCAATTCTGTACCATTTTTTTCACTTACATTATGAACACTCTCACTATATTATTTTCAATTGCACTATTTTAAACATTGAATTAAATTCCCTTGAATAGACATGCTATAATCCACCCCTGGTTTTAATTAATAAAAACAGAAAAATATGGTCTATAAACCATAGTATTGAGAAATGATGGGTAATTTACTTTTGAGGAGCTGAACTTTAAACTACTTAAATAAAAAAGTCAGCTTCCATTAGCAATAGCCAGAAGCCTGCCTCATGTTATTTACTTTAAGCTGCTTACATTGATTGGCCAAAGGACTCAAATTCATGTTGAAGATTTCAGGCGCAAAAAGAAAGAAAAATAATAATAATACCTGAGATGGTGTATGGTGAGGTATACTGAGTTTTAGAATTTTTATTTTCATTACAATTTTATTTTCTTCAAATATGGGACAAATAGTGAAGCTGAATGTCAATGAGTTATGATCTCCAACAATGATTTTGAACTAATAAAAAAAATGATAATTTAGTAAAATAAAGGAAGGTGCAGAATAATGTATGGTGTGCCACAAACTGAAATGCAAAAAGGAAAATCCATGAGCATGTGTGTTTTGATATATGTTTGCCATTTTCCTTTTTCATTTACACACCCCCACACATGACCTACTTGTATAGGGATAGAATGTGTCTGAAAACATTGACGAGAAACTCACCACAGAGGAACACTTGTCATCTAAGGAGATTTTTCACTATATACTCTTCTTATATGTTACTTCTTTAAAAAACTAAACAAAATGAACAATAATGAAAATTTTTAAAGAGTGAAAAAGAAGCAAATATTTTTGACAAAGGTATAAATCTAGGGTTTGAACTTTTGCTTCAGTACTCCTTGAAATGAAATGGTCATACTGTCAAGGGAGAAACTTCATTCAATGTTCTTAATTTGTGAGTTTCGGGGCCTGTTTAGCATTTAGTAATGCCCTCTCAGAAAATGCGTTTAGAGGCAAACAAAATATATAAGAAAAAAGAAATCAGTCACATTGAAAAGAATTATCAATTTGTAAACTAAAACATTTGATACAAGAATGTATGAGGATCTTTATTAATGCCATAAATAAGATTTAATGACATATCTACTTCTGGAATTTTGAATTGTCTGCAAAAATTGTAGTGAGGGGTATGAAATTATATACAATTTATATTAGTGACCCAGAACTCTGAATACTATGTACTATTGTTTGTTGCTTATAATTGTAATTATAAAAATGCTAAATTTCTGTTGCATGTTAGCAAAAATAAAGAAAAATATATATATATATATATTTTTTTTTTTTTGCTGAAATGAATCACATTCAGAGACTCCCAAAGTAGTATCCCTTGACTGTCTTGCGGGGTAGTGGTGGGTGGGGTATGTTAAGAATCCCTGTTGGTGGGGGAAAAAATTTGGAAAAACCCATCTAATAATACATAGTAAGGAGTATAGTGGAGTACGATGCCAGCCTGAGAAAATCTGAAGACTCACCGCAGAAGTGATGCTGGAGTCAGATCTTAAAGAACAAGCAAAATTTGCCAGATGAATGAGAACAGAAAAGAATGTTTCAGGAGATGGAATGATGTGAATGAACAATAGCAGAAGAATGTGGAAGCAGGGCACATGGGGAACTATTCCTTAAATATGAGGTCCAGAGAGGGTGAGAGAAGATGAGGATGGAGGAGAAGAGAGGTTATGCACTGGAAGTGAACCTTGTGAGCATTGACGAGGGGTTTGGATTTTATTTGGTAAGAAATGGGGAGCCACTGAAGAACTGTAATAGGGGGAGTTGTACAATCTGGCTTTGAGTTTTCTATTTTCTGTTGGCTGCATCGTAGAGGATGGGTGTGAGTTGGTAGAAGACCAGAGAGGAGGGTGCTTCAAGGTCTGAGCAAGCATGATTAGTAATGAAATAAGGATGTTCCTTTAGAATGGAGACAAAGGATAGAAGTGAGAAATATTTAAAATGTGTGGTAGACTGGATCATTGTTCTCTAATTTTTTTGTGTTTTCTCTGTTTTGGAATTACACAGCCACAGACTTTGCCATATGCCTTGCCCTAGAGGCAGAGTATATTTCCCACCCCTTAACTTTGTTTAGCCAATGGGGTTTTAGTAGACTTCTTATAAACAGAGGTTTCAAATGTGATTGTGCAGTTCACCATCTTGAGCTTCTTTCATCACCATGAAACAGACTGTAGGCAGTCTCTAGTTCAAGGATCAGACATGTGGAACACACCTGAATCTCACCCTCAGTCTGAAGCCAACCCCAGGGGCTTTCCAGTCTGATGCAAAGCCTCCCAACTAAGTCCAGCCTAAATCAGAACTGCAGTCACTCTGCACACCCATAGAAGTGAGAATACATGCTCGTTGTCAGAGACCACTGAGATTTTCAGGTTGTCTGTTGTGTAATAAGGTGATGAACAGAGATATAAAGTTAGAAGAATTCAGTGACTGAATGGATAAAAATTGAGCAAGATTTTCCAGGTTCTTATTAGCAAAACTGAGAGCATAATGGCTCCAAAAACTGATTAGGATTAGTGGAAATGAAACAGTTTTCTTGTGGCAAAAGTTAATGAGGTCAGTAAAAGACATTTTGAGTTGGAATTCCTTGGTGGGATGCCTGGATGAGAAAATTTAGCAGACAGTTGCATATATAGCTCAAAGCTTGAGAAGCTAGTAAGACTAAAGATAGAAAAGGGTAAATCATTAAGTTATAGTCAGTAGCTAATGCCATGAGAGGGAATAAGTTGTCTGAGGGAGAGAATGAGTAATGAGCATAAAACTGAGCCAAAGTAAAAACAGTGATCTCTCAAACACTTGGAACTGGATAGAGTAAAAGGAGCCAATAAAGAAGGCTGAGAAAAAAGTTGTTTATAGCTAGATGGAGAAGTACAATATTACAGAATAAGAGAGAAATGAGTTTCAGGAAGAAATAGAACAATATGATTGAACATTGCAGTGGTAGATTGGTGTAAAGGCCAGACTGCAAGTAGGCTAAGTACTGACTTTGAGAGGAAAATCTTACTTTTGCCAGAAATATATTCTTAAACTACTAATGACATCCATGTACCTTAACCATAAGTAGGTCTTAAGACAATGGAGTAGCATATTTAATGGAGATTATTTTCCTAATTAATGGAGCAGCATATATAAAGGAGACTAATTTCCTTTATTAAAGTCCATTATAATTTTTTAAATAAAATCTTATGGACTACTTTAAAACTCTATGTATAAAATAAAGTCTGTATTTAGACTCTTACATATCTACTATCTGGTTCTTAAAACAGTCATGAAGGTAGCAGCAGCAGCTGAATTGGCATTTAAACTCAGACCTCAAATTTGGAATCAAATCCCCTCATCCCTTTAGCTATATTATGCCATATTGGTAATGGCTACAAAGTCGGATATCAATTATGTGTGTGTTTCCACGTTTGAGCTATCTCATGAGCTTATTTGATCGATGAGAATCACTTTGGATATTACTGAAGGAAGACAAGAGGCTCTTGGAAGTAACTATCTTTTATTGCATCTGTTAAGCAGAAATTTAGGTAATCTGATATCAAGGTATGGTAAAATGTGTTTCTATCTCTGTTTTAAGTATCATTATACTTTGCCTAAAAGTTCGAATATATTATATTCTAGCAACATTGGATTTAACTGAAAGCTCCCTAATAAATTCAATCAGAAGCAATTTGTAAAAATTGTTGAGAGATTGTTGTGTTTGTGTTTATAAGTGCCAAAATTTTGACAGAGTTTGGAGTAGAGAGTAAAGAGTAAGAAAGTCAGAAGTAGGAAAAGAAATATTTTCACTTTCTTTTGTAATTACTTTCTGGTTATAATATGCTTTTTTTGGTCATGACACCACTCAACGACAACTAATGCTAGAAAATTAGTAAATGTTGGTGTATATACTTCTATTATTGTTTTAGAATACTCATACCTTATATCATATAAAAATTTATTACAATTTTCTGAGTTCTATTTAAAAGAACATTTTCTATTCCATTTAGTCTTTTACACAAGTGTTATTCAAAGAATCTGTGGCAAAGAACTAGTTTTGTTTTGTCTTTTAATCTAATCAGTTGCAAACTGATACTTTTATAAAACACAGGAAAGACTTATAACTAAAAAGAAATTAAAAAGACATACAGTGCAAATCCCAATTTCTAATTATTACTAGATTCAACCGATATTGTTACACTGTCAAATTATTATAAAAGTTTTTAAATGCTGAGTCTCAATTTTTGTACTCATCTCATGATAGGCTAGTAATAAACATCTCATCAACTGGTATATGTCTTCAGACTACACTTTGAGTATCCCTATACTATAGCATCGTTTTGACATTTTATATAACCTATTCCCCTGTTTATATATAGAGAAATTTGTTCTGCTTGTCACTTGTGCCTTATTTACTTATTGGGTTTAAGCAGCGTCACATTTTATAAAGACCAGAGTCCAGGGAGCAGTTATTATTAGAGGTGGACTCTATTAAATTGGAGGTGAGCAAGGAATGAAATTTAGTCAATAGAAACAAAATGAATACAATGCAGAAATTTGGACAAAGTATAAAAGTCAATGAGTGCTTTTAAAAAGAGACAGCCAAAACAAGGAGAGGAAAACTGGCAAAACAGTGGAATGGCTTCTACTCTTAGAGCTCAGAGATGAGAAGAGCAGAGAGTATAATTAGTCAATAACCAGAGAAAGTAGTCTGACCCATGAAAGGTTTCTATGAAATCATTATTTTCCAAACCAGGATACATGTAACACTGATAGTAAACAACATGTTATTTGGTGATACATATATAAGAATCTTTTTATTTTTATATTTATGAACATTCATAATGTTAGAAAAATCAAACTAAGCATCAAAATTCTGATATCATGGCCAGTATCACTTAGGTTAAGTCTAAGTTGTAAAGAGAGTTGAAAGGAAATAATACTAGAATAGATGTCATACAAATATAGCCTTGTGGAAATTACTCATTTTGAGAGAACTCTGTATTCAATACAATTTAAGCTCCTACTCAGAGTGAAAATTCTATATATTTTTAGTGATTGTTTTGCAGCATAATATACATCATAGAACTCTAGACCCTAGGAAAATGGGTAGAAACACAGAATAGTGAGGTGGTTTGAGTTACTTTTGCCATGAAACAAACCACCTTAAAATTAGTGACCTAAAACAACCAGTTTTTACTATGCTTCTCAATCACAATCATGGGTCAGGAATTCAGCCAGCACAGTAGGAATGGCTTGTCTCTGCTTTCCCATTGTTTGGGGCCCCAGCTGAGAAGCACTTGGGAAGAGAGGTTTGGAAGACTGGGGATCACCAGGAGATCTTGATAAAATACAAAATATGCACATTATGATTCAGAAGGTCCAAATAGGGAGGGGGTTGGCGATGGCCTGAGACTGATGTCAATGCTGCTGATTGCCAGGACTATAGTTTGAGGTGCTAGGACAGGAAGATACATTATATTTAGGGTTCTCATCCATGAGAAGAATTTCGAAAGTAACTCTAATTATAATTAGCTTTATATGTTTCTCCACACATAAACCGGTTCAAATAATTACAGTGAGTCAATTCAAATAAAGTAAGTTTATGATAAAGCAGAAAACATCTCCAACTTTTTACTAGAAACATAAAGATTGGCAATACCTAAGAGCGATTATAAGGGGATGTGAGATAAGTGAAATTAATGAGAAATGATAATATTACTATGGTGTTTACCAAATATTTGATTAGTTCATTTGAATTTATATTTTTGGTTTATAAGTCTAAGGCTCTTGAGCTACATCTTTTCTTTACACACTGGCTGGCATGGTTTTTAACCTCAGAATCAGAGACTAACTGAATGTTCAGATCAGCCGACCGCACACACAAATACACACCTGCTGATGTTAAATTTACTCCGTCCCAGTGGCATCTGAAATGCATGTGAAGAAACCATTCTAGACATTTCTATCAGAGTTCTAGCCCTTTAGTAATTTCCGAGCTCCGAGAGGAAAAAAAAAAAGGCAACAGTGTGTAATTAGAGAAATCTATGATTTACACATTAACGAGCAAGGAAATGCAACCCACAGAGTGAGAATGAAATCGTGGCCAGCTAATAAGTGTCTGTACTTATTAAGGCTGGAGAAACAACCTACAAAACAAATCTAAGCCTTTTCCAAACAGTGCAGGGCAATCATATTTGGCATCAGTTCCACAGGGAAGATGCTGCTTTAGCACACAGAATTGAGAAATGGGAGGAAGAGAGCCAGCTGAAGATACAAGTAAGACATTTTTCAGATATATCACAGGCAAGGGGAAGGATAATAGTGAGAAAAAGGAGACACTGAAGGCCATGGGGAAAAGGAGAGACATAAAATATGCCTTTTAAATCTCAGCCTTCATTCTGGAAGATGATAGGAACATTTTAATTTCAAAGTCATCCACAAGAACTTGGAGAATAGTCTTGATGGAAAATTTTTAGCAGGACTACATAGACCTTTCATGCCCCAAATCAAAAGAAACAAATGAACAATCCCTTGATGGTAACTTTGTTAAACACTGACTCTTTCTAGAAATGATGAAACAAATATTATTTCTGCCTTTGAAAAGTTTCCATGGAGTGGAAAGTCTACACATATGTATCTGCACACCCTCCAGCAGTCATGTGTGCAAGTTCAGAAAAACTCTGGGTCTTTTTCTCATTGAGAACCAGATACTCTACTTACTAGAATTAAGTGTGACCTTGGGCAAGATACTTCACCTCTTTAAATCTTTGATTATTTGTCTTAAAATGGAAATGATAATATGTATAAGCCAAGATTGTTGGGAGAATTAAATATGAGAGTGCCAAAATCATATATATTGTCTTGTCATATATGTGTGTGTGTGTGTGTGTGTGTATACATACATATATATATGTATGTGTGTATATATATATATATATATGTATGCGTTATTGGAGGAAAGTCAAGGATGACTCTTAATTATGGACAAGAAAATGCAACATTAAAGGGAATGGTGATCAAAATAGTCAAAAAGAGCTTCATGGAGACAGTGACATTCGAGACGAGTTTAAGACTTCAAAGACTAATTTAGGACCTAGTTTGATTCTTTATCTTATCCCCAGTTTCTAGCACAATGCCTGGTATGTAGTTTGAGATTAATAAATTTATGAATAAATAGATAGATGAAGGTGGCAGGCACAGAGAGGAGAGTAGACTGAGCCTTTTGGACCAATGGTTATCAATCATGGCTGAGCATCAGAACAATAGGAGATTCTAACACTATATGTGGTATATTCTCTCAACCAATGCATTTTCTTATTAACACTTTGGTTTGGCGGGGGAGGAAACAATTTTTCTTTTTCATACTATTGACTTCAAATATTTCCAGTGTGTTTGGCCAGACTTCTTTATTATTGTAACAGTCTCAAAGACCTATTTTGCATTTCTGAGGTAATTCAAGATGTCATATTTTTTTAAATCCCTTCTGATCAGGTTTAAGATTTTGGAAAGTAGATCATTTTCTCTTAATCTAGGAAGCATAAAGGAATATGTTTTCTTCAACTGTTTCAAAGTTGTTATTCTGTAAGAAAGAATGGATGACTTTTGGTGAAGAAATGAGTATTCTATTTTTTTAAATCACGTTTTTGCTTATAAAAAAGAAAGCAGTAATATTTATTGATAGATTTCCAACCAAAATCATTGGAAAATGAACAATTATACTACAAATTAATGTGCTGTAAACATTTGCTGTGAGTGACACTTTTGTTGTTATCATTGTTTTATTTGTTTACTTGTACATCTCATTTCCTATGGTTCCATTTAATTAAGCATTTTTTTTAATTGGTAGCAAATTTTAGATTGTCAAATGACTAACTTATCAAAGATTACTTTTAAAACTATGGCATTTGGAATTATGGACATTTTTTAATGGAATAAAAAAGAAGTGGCAACTCAAAAATCTATGAAGTTCTCAAATTCAACACAAATCAACATAGAAAAAGTATTCAAATGTAAGGGACTTTCTGGACATTGAAAAAACAACAATAAAAACAAAACAAAACAAAACAAAAACGCTTCTGTTTCTTGGTAGTATTTCAAATCCAAGGACAATGCTGCCTGAACTGAATCTAGACTTCTTTGAAAACTGACATTTGACTTTAGAATTAGGGGACATGATATTGATTTTTTTCCACCAGAGGGCACCACAGACTACAATCCAGCAATTTTGCTTGTGGGTCTGGGTCCATAGACGCAACAATCCAAAGCAGCTATTTTTTAGGTTTTATGTTATTACAGCAAGGGTGGTTTCTAAGGTTAACAAATGAGCATTATTGATTTTTCAGTAAGGTAGGATTTATAGTAAAGACATTGATTTGACTCTATACCCTTCTGACATTTTTACCTTCGAGATGGGGCGGGGGGCGGGGGCGGGGGAAGAGTCTTAATGTTATATTTATATATGTACTTCCACAGGGCTATTTAGAAATTAAGAGAAAAATGCTTTTGCTGCAGGGACTCATGACAAAGTCCACCTATGATTTTGCCTGAGATTCATCTTGGACAAGGATTTGGAATTTGTGGATTCTGTGAAATTGTCATAGGTTTTCATATCCAAGAAAGCTACAAGGAAGCAAGGCCCTGTCCCCTTGGGTGTTTCTCTAGCACTCACAGCTATGTGTGTCCTTTCATGTCCAACCCAGCAGTGCACTGAGAAATTCTTGCCTTGTTCATCACGGATGTGGCCCCCACTTATCATCTATTGAAAAACCAGGCTTTGCCCTGAATCTTTGACAATCAAATGCTTCCAAGCCGCCCTCCAGTTTGCTTCAAATACTGGGCCTGTAAAGACAGATTTACTTGTACTACTTTTGTACTCTGAGGGGCAAATTTTATGAGCTGAAAGCTTGCTTGCAGTCTCCTATGAGTGTTCAATAAGCCAAAGTGCTTGTGAAGTATAACCCCCATGGCTGCTTTCTACTGGCTGATTAGGACTGAAAAAGTGCATTTGAAAATGGAGTGCCATTTGAAATTCATGGGCTGGCAGGGATCACAGCTGATCATAATTTCTCATGTGAAAATGTGATTTCCTTCCCCCTGTTTCCTCTTGTTACACTACTGAAGAGTATTAAGTAAGTTTCCCAGCCTGTGACAAGGGACTTCTACCATGGTGATGCTGGGAAACAGTTAAAAGAAAGAAAGGCATCAGGTTTCCAGGCTCTGACTTCTTGTAAAAGGGAGGGCTTATGGAATGATAAATCTTATGTGAGGAGAAAGCAAATGCTTCTAAACTGCTTAAGTCACTTCTCAATTTTAATACTTTTGGATAATAATGGGAGCTTGTTTTTGTCAAGTGTCTTAGTGAGATGACACAGCTTTTCACACAGCTGGGTGGGCCCCTGAAGGCTTAATGACCCAACCATCTTCTGCAAGACTCTGCGTAGTAATTGTAACTGTTTCTATTTTCATACAACGCTTAAGAAATTACTAAGCCATTTAAATATATAATTAAGTAGACATCCACATAGCATGAATTATTTTGTTAGGGGACTTAACTTTTCTTATGGCTCTTCTCCTCTCCCTTACAATATATATTTTTTTTTTATTCTAAGACTTCCCAATCCTAGACTATTTTAGGCCTTCTTCAAAACCTAAGTCCTTTCCCTGAAGAATTTAATTATGAGAATTCATGACCGCCACATGTTTGAGCAATTTAATGGGAAACATAGACTCTCAAACTGGGGGTCGCAGCTCGAATAAATAGTAAGGAGGATTAACAGGTTGTGATCAATAATTTAAAACTCTCGATATGAACATACAGTCTGAGTAAAGCAGTGTATCCATTGCATTGGAATTATATCAACCAGTGTGGTTCCATTGATCAGAATCTATTTGGCAGTTAAGTATTTTGACAAATAAAAATAGAAACTAAGATAGTTGCTGAATAAATACATGGAGTTCTCCATCAACTATGCATCCCTTCCCTTTTTATTGTTTTCTCTCTTTTCTTACTTTCGAAGCATTTAAGGAATTGAAAGAGGTGTTATTTATACTTCTCATTCCCCATTTTCTCCACAACCCCCAATTATTTTTTTTCTGCCTTCAAATCTTACTGAAACTACTTGTTCAAGTTACCAAGAGTTTCTGATTGCCAAGGTCAATAGAAGCCTTAAAGTCCTTACTTGATTTTCCTCTCTGTAATGTCTGGCATCATAGACTTCCTTTATTCACATAGTTCACCTCGTTTAACTTCATCTCTCTAGCCATTTCCTCTCTGCCTATATCCTCTTCCTCTTCCTAACCTTACACATTCTCCTGCATTTCACTCTTATTCTTTCTATCTCAGTATATAATTCCCCCAAGTCTCCTCACTCTGACTCCAACTACTATTTATATAATGTTTTTTTTTGTGGGGGGGGGGCGGGGAGAGGGGGACGAGGGGCTTTTCTCTGGTTCAGACTTCTGAGACTCAGCCTCACATTTCTGTCTCCTGAATTTCTCCACCTAGATGTCTGGAGTGGAGACAATGCTACGTGTCCACCAAAACTGTCGCTTCCTTTTTTATATTTTATTGGGCACATATTTACTGGCCTTCTCTCTAGTTATGTGGGGCCATGCGATAGACTTATGGCCAAGGGAATATGGATAGGATCAACACATGTCACTTCCATTTTTGGTCCCTATAACACCGTGCCTGACCCTCTACACTCTCTCTTCTCTGACTACACTGGAGATGGTGGTGGCACAAGATCCACTAGCCAGGAACATTCATGCCACATTTTGCTGGAATGAAGAATAAAGTTGTGTTAGACCATCGTGATTATGACCGTGTGACAGAGGATCCAGTATCTCTAAAACAAAACTCACCTTGCTCCACAAAACAAAATCCTCATTTCAGGTAATGGGACCCCAATTAGCCTAAACCAGAAATTTTAAAGACTCAAAACTTAGCCTCCAACCTTCTTGCCACATCCAGTGTCTCGCCAAGTCATATTAATTTGACCTCTTTAACATTTCCACAGACACTCTCTAGTTCGAGCTCTCATAGCTTCTAGTATACACAATTACAAAAGCTTCCTAATTGTTCTCTGCTTTTAGTCTCTCTTCTCATCTTCACATTCATTGCCCATGCCCTTTGAAGGATGATCCTGTTTATTGTAAAATTTAATCACACCAATTTTCTGTTAAGAAATGAAAATATGTGTGTTTTAGAAATTAAGGAAAACTCAGAAAAGTATTAAATAGAAAATAAATATCAATTACAATCTCATTACTCCAATACAAACCAATTAAACATTTCTTCATGGGCTTCCTATGTTATTTTTGTGTGTATGTTTATTATTATATATGGTATTTTAAATTTAATTTTTATCAAAGTAATACATGTATAAATTTTAAAAGTTCTTTACTAATACTATGTAGTAAAAATCCACAGCTTTCTGTCTCATCTCTCTTTCTTTCCAATTCCATCCCCTCAGAAGAAAAAGCTTTTAAGTAGTTTAATGATTTATTCAGTTGTTTCTCTCCATATCCCTAACTGATAGGCTTCTACTGTTATGCCTTGATTTTTTAATTACATATGTTATCTATTGACTTTGTGTAATGGAAATGAAGATTATGTTCTGTTATATCTCACACCCTCACACAAACCTTCTACATGACATAAAATTATGCCACTCTTTTAGTTAAATCAATATTGGTATTTATATTATTATTGCTCTGTAAATATTATTCAAAATCGATCTGCATAAGGTACACTGATTATATTTCTTTTCTTGTTCAAGTTTTTCTTTTCCTTGAACTTAATAATTGCCTTTATTTCTTGTCTTAATTTTCTATATTTCTACCACAAATGTATCTCTATATCCTCAAAAGAATCAAAGATTTTTTTCACTACATAAAAGCAGATTAGACATTCAATTACATACATATTGGGGGCACTTTCCCTAATTAAATTCTTCATATTCATGTTCTAATCTAGACTACATTTTTAGTATCCAGAATAAATAAGTAATGCTTAAAAATCAATAAAAAGAAGAAAGGAAAAAAAAAAAAAACAAGAGAAAAATGGGGGGTGGGGAATGATGTGAAAAGGCTATTCACAAAAGAGGAGATCATACCAGTAAATACAAAAATTTGCTCCATGGATATTGGCAAAATTACAATGCTTTATAATTTTAAGTTTAACAAAAAATTAAATTGGTACAACCTTTTGGGGAAGTGTATCATAATCTAATGAAGATGCAGCACGCATAACCTGCATAACACAATGCAGACATGCAGACATGCCTAACACAACTCACTAGAAGTTATATACCCATAATGTAACTCTTGCTCATATATATTAGCAGATATGTACACTTAATGCATTTTGCAGCATTGTTCTTAATAGCTTCTAATGGGAATAATTCTAATGTTCATCAATAGGACAATGGATAAATAAATTATGATATATTTATGCAGTAGAATGCATTTCTACATATATATGTATATATATAATTGAATCTCATATCACTAATGCAGAGAAATGATAAAATGCCAATTTAAATATAGGAATTATTCTTGGAAAAGTATCGAGTAGGTGATTGGGTAAGAATACACAGAGAACTTTAATTGTATTAACATTTTCTTTTGAATTAGTGTGGTAACTACATTATATTACTTATATCTCTTTGTGAAATATCTCATAATACATGAAAAATTGGAGTCAAATACAAGAGAGCATATTTGGCATTATTTTTGAGTATGTAGAAATTGGATGATTTTATTGGTTTTAGGGTCCCCATTGATTCTCCAGAAAAAGGATCGTAAAAATAGTATTCCTCAGAACAAAAAGGAAAGGGCTACTTGATTTTTTTCCTTCTCTCTAAATTTCTCTTAAAGACTGTATGATATTTTGGGAATAAGCCTCCTGGCTTCATCAGTGGCTATCGAGCAATTTCATTTTGACTCAAGGGAACTTTATACCTGAAAGTATATGAAACAGTAATCAAGTAAATACTTGATTTTAAAAAATGAGTTTTGAATATGTCACTCCATCATTACAACCAGGAAATGCCTTCAGAAAAATTCAGCCATCTGTAACCCCAAATCTTGCAGACCTGTGTGGAAATGTTGAAAGTCTTTCCAGAATTGTACTCACTTTATCGTTGTAGGAATTCAACTTGCTAATTAAGCTGAGGTACTCTGCTAGTGATATTTATCAGCAGAATTTCTAATTCAGTCCTGATGCTTCTGCGTGAGTTTCATTCTGGACTGCATAAATCTCTGCATCAATTAGTGAATATTTTATTGTAATGATAGAAGGACTGTAACAGGCACACAGATAAAAGGGACTGCATCAAGTACCAGATCCCATCACAGTTCTACGGGATGCTTTGTGTTACTCTGTTCACCATTAAAAGGATTCTATATAGTTCTGCAGGGTAAATCATCAACTTAGAAACTGGAGCTCTCGAATTCAGCCCCAGTTTTACTAATTTTTTGTATAGTAGTGTGGTAACTCCAAATCTTTCGTCTTTACATACTAAAATGTTAAAAGGTTTACAGCACTCACAAAGATATAGTAAGGCTTCCTAAATGTTTAGAAATTCCAAATAATAAGCTGTCTTTCTTCTGAAGCATTCAAGATACTAAAACTAATTAGGTGCTATCTACTTATTAAATTCTAGATGATGAATGTTTTTACTGAGTTTTGAAATTCTGGGGAAGAAATCATGAGGCATAATTATCCTTGGCAGTGAATAGTATACATGATGAATACATGAAAAAAAATTCAAGTCATTATTGTAGCATATTTTATCTATTTTACTGACATGACGGGAAAAAAAGGTACTGTCAAAATTGAAAGGTACACCCAACATAAGGAAACATTGATATATCTGAATGTTTAGGATGAACCCTCAGGACAGATCCTCAGGATATCATGTGAGTTGAAACAAAGAAAAATGAAAAGCTTCTTTATTAGCTAATTTGTATGTAGAAAAGCCAGTTTCCAAAACCAGAATCAGTCTTCCCTAGAAATATTCTAGGGGCTCAGAAAGACATAAAATTTGCCCTTCAGGAGAGAAAAAAAAGGGTTAAGGACTTGGAAGAGAATGAAACACAGTACCCATGATTACAAAGTTACACACCCCAAATTTCTAGTACTATTGCTTAAAGTCTGAAGGCAGTTCCTGGGCACAGAAGCGACCATCTCGGCGGCTTTCTCTACAGGAAGAGTGGCATTGTGTCTCGACTGGCAGACTGACCATGGCAGCACCCATCCTCCCTCGGAGAAATGTGAACTTTGTTTTAGAGAGAGATTTTTCCTTTTTTATGTCCTGGTGGGTTATATCACAGCTTACTCCATCAATTATAAGAAGCAAATTAATAGCACTAGAACAAAAATTACATTTCAGTGATTGACGATAGCTTCTAGGCGAACCAAAGAATGCTTACTTTTTACAAGTGTAACATGATTTAGAGTTTAGGAGGTGTTTTTATACTCTACCAATTTCAAAGTCAGAGACCAAAGACCCGTTTTTATAGCAGTTTTTCCAGATATAGGCATATTTGTGTCTTTCAAATTGTCTTCTGTATAAGAACCACCTAGGCATCTCCCAGTTTCAGGTGTATTTCTTAAAACTTTTCGGGGAAGAGAATCTAGAAAACTTGAAAGAGTCTTGTTTGAGACCTGTATTATTTTAATTCTAAGTGAATTAAAGTCAATTCCATATGGCTTAAACTCAAAGTGAGGAGTGTATTTGATTTAAAAATCAAGGAAAAGTATATAACAGAATTCAGAAACATCTGGAACTAAGAACTTGAATGACAATAGGACTGTCCCCCTTACTCTCATTTTCGCTTTAAGTTCCAATTTCATTCTCTTTCCTTTAGGCCACGGCTGGAACTGTGCTGACTTATGTTGTCCCTAATTTCTAATTTAAAAAAACAACAACAACAACAACAAAAAAACGAAACCTAAAAATCCAGGGGAAAGCTTTGACATGTTTGGGGTAGGTAGGGATAGGGATGAGAAGAGTAAAAACACTGATAACACCTATAAAAACCAAATGGTTATAACACAGAGAAGTGCAGCATACCAAATAAGATGGAGACATTCTCAGAAGAAATAGCATTTGGGGCAGACAAAATAGGAGGTATCTATGGTGAAATCTTATTGAATCTTTAAACATTTGCAATTTGTAGCTAAGAAGACAGATTTAGAGTGGGGTAGTGATTTATTCAAAACCATGCAGCTCCTAAGTAAGAGAGAACTGTGACTTCAATCTGGATTTCTTATTTCCAAGCTCCTTCTCTTCTTTAATATATTTCCATGTAATTTAATCTACTGGTTAGCAGCTAGAGCTTGACGTCTGTCACATGACACTGTGATGTCTTAATGATTTCTTGGGAGGACAGATGAGGTTTTAGCTCAGATTTGGGGTTGGCCTCAAATGTACATTCTTTGAAGACTCTTGTATTCTATGTTTTAAGGCAGATATTTTCGTAAATAATGATCATTTTATTTCTTCTGTGTAAATCTTACCATTCCTCTTTCGTTTTGTTTGGTTTTTCTTTCCTTATATTATTGCCAGACTTCTAGGACCATATTAACCACTACTAGTGAGAGTGGGCTTACTAATTTCATTGCTAGTCTTACTGGGGATGCATTAAGGTCTCCTGGTCAGAGCAAATGTGTGTTAGAAATTTTCGGTGCATGATCTTAGTGAAGTAAAAGAGGTTCTTTTCTAATCTTAAACTCTGCTAAGAATTTGTTTTTAAGTCTTAAATAATTACTGAAATTTATTAATTTTTTTTCTGAATCAAATGAGATAATCATCTTTTTTTCCTTGTAGTCCATTAATGTGGTAAATTAAGCAATGCATTTTCTAATTTTAACTCAATTTAATGAGGCACATTTTTGGATTCTTGGGATAAACCATACCTAGCCATGATTTTTTATATATAAATACATTGTTGGATTCAGGTAGCTAAAAGTCATATTTCTTCAAGTGTCTTCCAAGCCTCTATTATACTCTCTCATCCCTCTTTCTTCTGTGCCTCACCCCATCATATCTCTGACTTGAGTTCCTTCTACTGTCTTCATGAACATATATTGTTTGTCATTCCAGTCTTTTTGCTATTCCTTAAAACTGCCAGGCAAGTTCTCACCTCAAAGCCTTTGCATTTGCAGTTTCTTCTGCCTAGAAAGAACTGTATTTAGATATACAAATACCTCACTCACTCAGGTCTTTACCTAAAGTTCCATCTTCTCATTGAGGCCCACTAGAACATTCCTATTTAAAATTGCGACCTATCCGCTCTGAACAGTCTCTATGCTCTTTCATTGCTGTATTTTACTGTTTTAACTACATTTTCTTACTTTCTGTATTCTTGATGCTCTGACATTTGTGACTACACTAATTTGGGAGAAATTGCCTGCCCCCCTCTGACTCCCCTGCTTCCCCGCATCTAGCCAATTCTTAGAGAACAAAGCACTCACCCAGAACAAACCTTTCATATACAAACTAACCAGTTCTGAACTCACGTTTCCAACCATCCCCTTTATCAAACCTTCATACATGGAGCTAATATTTCTCCTGCTTTAAATCAACCCAGGGCCAGGTTCCAGACAACTAGGGATAGCCCCTATGCCCAAAGCCCACCAGAACTATTTAAACTAGCCATTCTCAAGTAGTTTATCCTGCTTGCCTTGCCTTTCCCTCAGAAACCTCAAAAAAGGCTTTGGCCTGTTCTTTCCCTTGTCTCTCTGCCTCCTGACTCATCTTGGTGCTTCCCCATGTGGTCCCGAAGAGTATGCTGGGGTTCCTGTTGCCAGGGAACTGTAAGTATGCATTTATTTCTTCATGACAGTCATTTCCATGTCTGCGTGTCTTACCGTATCTGATTAGAGCACATCTCAGATACAAATTTTAGACCATTCACGTCTTATTTTTTATCACTTAGTATATGACACGCTTTACAGTTTAATTTATATTGTTTATTACAAATTTCTCCAATTAGAATGTAAATTCCATAAAGCGGGAATTTATTTTGTTTTCTGTTTTGCTTTGTTTTATTTTGTTTTTCACTTCTCTATCTCCATTATCTAAAACGATCCCTAGCAAATACTTGGCTCTCAATAAATATTTATAAAATGAATGAATAAAATATTAATGAGTAAAATAAATATGTACTTTCCCTTGTTTATACTGTTTCCAAAACCAGGTAAGAAAAATAAGAAGCAATTAATGTTGATATATTGATATATTTTCTTTCACTCAATTTAAGCATTTTTATTTACAGCTGACTCTGACGACGACCATTTGAATGTTTGTTAAGCAACTGCCTAGTTTGTACCAGACATGGGCCAGCAAAGCTGACGAAAATAATCACTATTCATTCTTGTCTACAGGCAGTTTTCAGTCTTCAATTTCTTAATCTCCTATTTAATATTATGTTATGGGCATTTTCTCTTGTAATAAAAACAAAATAGCCATTTAAATTAATTTAATGGCTATGGAACGAAGGACTCAAAACAACCTCCCACCTGTTACATTGAGCCAGCAGACTTGCTTTGTTTATAGACATACATTTAAATAGTTTCAAGTAATTTAAAACTTGAGCTATTTAACATTAAATAGTCCAGATTTCCAGCTGCTCTAGAAAAATAAAAAATTTCAGAAAAAGGAGCCTACATTCCCAAAAGGAAACTAAATGATTCTTAGAGCTAAATGGCAGCATCTAATTTAGACTGGGTATTGCCTTGTCAGTAGAGTTTTCTTTCATCTGCCGGCTTTACTTTTTTATATTAACTGACTGGCCTCTCCTCATTTTGAATTCATAACCTCTGTATGAAGTATTACATTATATGAATGGATTATAATTTTCTTAGTTGTTTCCTCAAGGTTAAACAATTAAGCTATTGCTAAATTTTCACTGTTATAAACAATGAATAAACACCTCCCTATATGTGAGATTCTTTCCTAAGGGTAAATTCCTAAAAAGAAAATTACTAAGTTGTAAGGTAGAGATATTTTAATTGCTTTTTGAAAAGAGTGTACATTTTTCTACTCCCAGTATATACAAGGATGTATCTTTTAATGATGGTCTACTGAAGCTACATTTTAGAATGTTTTAATCTTTACTAATTTAGTAAGCAAAAATTATATTTTAACGTGGATTTCTTTGATTTCCAATGAGATTAAACAGTTTCAATATTTTATCGGCAGTTATGCAGTACTATTTGCAAATTACTTTGATTTTTAATTTGCCATGTATTTATGTTTTATATGAGCTCTTTCTATATTAATTATATTAATGATTTCCTCACTGTATTTGCTGTATATATTTATGCTTAACTTTGTCTATGCTTTCTTAAATAAGCAGAAGTTATTTACTTTTTCATATTCAAACTAAAAGATATTTTTATTTCTTCTTTGTTTTTTAGTTAACTATATCCTTTCTTATAGAGGTGAATTAAATAGCTACACGTACATTATGATTTTTATGACTGAATAGAAACACTTGACTTTTTATTACTTTGCAATTTATTTTGATGTAAGGTAAGACTTAAAGTTTGTTGTCATTGTTGTTGTCAATTTACATGGATTTATTTTTTTTTTTTTACCAACATGAAATCAACATTCTGAAAAATATTTGTTAAATAATCCCTTTTAATTAATTTTATATCTCACTTAATGTGCATTAAATTTTTATAAGCATTAGATTCTATATCTAAGTGATATTGCTTTGTTTTCTAAATCTACCTCTATATTCTTGTCATTTTACTATTAAAATTTTATAGTAAAACTATGGAGACAATAAAAAGATCAGTGGTTACCAGGGTTGAGGGGAAAGGAGGGATGAATAAGCAAAGCACAGAGAATTTTTAGGACAGTAAAAACACTCTGAATGTTACCATAATGATGGATATATATCATTCATTATACATTTGTCCAAACCCATAGAATGTATAACACTAGAGTGAACCCTAAGATAAACTATGGACTTTGGATGATTGTGATGTGTCAATGTAGGTTCATCAATTGTAACAAATGTACTCTGTGGGGGATGCAGATAATGGGGGAGACTATGCATGTGTTGGGTAGGAGGGTATATACAAAATCTCTATACCTTCTCTTCGATTTTGCTGTGAATTTAAAATATCCTCCTGAATAAAGTCTTAATAATAATAGTAAAACTTTATAGTATAATTTAGTAGCCGAGTTCTTATAATTTCATTTTTAAGCAGTCATTCTTATTTGCTTTTAATTTTGCTAGACAAAATTTATAATTATAATTACAGTAGAAAATATTGACTGAACTGAGTTGGGTTTTTTGAAAAGATAAACAAAAACAACAAACCTTTGCTAGAGAGAAGACTGAAATAATTAAAACCAGGAACGAAAGAGGAAACTTTACAACAGATACCACAAAATTTTTTAAAATTATAAGGGACTAGATCAATAACAACAACAACAACAACAACAACAAAAAGAGATTAAATCACTAATCAAAAAACTCCTAACAAAGAAAGCTCGAGACCAGATGGCTTCACAGGTGAATTCTACCAAACATTTAAAAAAGAATTCATACCAATGCTTCTTAAACTCTTTCAAAAAAAAAATGTAAGAAGGAACACTTTTAAACTTATCATGAGGCCAGCATCATCCCTGATATCAAAGCCAGATATAGTCACCATAAGAAAAGAAAACTATAGGCCAATATCCCTCATGAACATAAATGCACATATTCGCAACAAAATATTGGCAAATTAAATTCAATAGCATATTTAAATGATCATACACCAGGACCGTGTGGAATTTGTCCCTGGGATGCAAGAATGGTTCCATATACTCCAATTAATGGATGTGATATGCCACATCAATAGAATGAAAGATAAAAATCACACAATCATCTCAATAGACTCAGAAAAATTATTTGAAAAAATTCAACACCCTTTCATGATAATACTCAACACAATAAGGTTCATTTTAAGAAAATAACTATAATTTTAGGTTTCAAAAAATCTTGTTAGATTTCTAATTGGGATTATGTCAAACAGACACATAAATTTAGGGATAATTGACATTTTAATAATATTAACACAGCCATTTCAGTAAAATGGTAGCCTCTCCATTAATTTAACACTTCTGTTATATATCTCTGTAAAGTCTTACAGTTTTCATTTTTAATAAAAATCCTGCACACATTTGGCTACAATTATTATTGTCTATTTTTTTTTATTTTGTGGATATTTTGAAGAGAATATTTTCTATTACATTTTCTAACAGATTTTTACTGGTATTCAGGAAAACTATTTCAATATACTTTTCAAGTTTTGTTATAATTCAATGGACATACAATATTTCATAAATTTAAGATGTACAATATATTAATTTGACATATTTATACATTGCAAAATGATTATAATATTTTCATTAGCTAACACCTTCATTCCATCACATAAATACTATTTCTTTCATAGTGGTCAGAACATTTAAGACATTCTCTCAAGTATATGATACAGTGTTTTTATTTTTATGTACCTTTCTGATATTTGTTTTCACTCCTGAGTTGACTCAATAGATTTTCTATACATTCAATATTATAATTGCTAATAATATTTTTCTCTTCTTTCCAGTTGTTATAATTCTTATTTTTATTACATCCCTTATTGTCTTGGTTATAACTCCCAGGAAAACATCAAAAATATTAATAATATTATAGATCTTTCCCTTGATTATGGGTTTAATAAAAAATTTCTATTTTTCATCTTCAGGTATAATATTACCTATTGATTTGCCAATTTTTTCACCAAGTTAATAAATACTTTTCTTACTAGTTTATTAATTATTTTTATATGAAATTAGAGTTAAATTTAAACCTCTTATTTTCTAGCATCTAATGAGACAATCGTACTTTTAAAATTTCACTAGTTTGTATTATACAGCAAATAATTAGTTTTTAAAACAATAAATATATCTTTGCATTTTTGTACTTTAGACTGAATTATTCTTTTGTTATGCAGTTGAATTTTGTTTACTATTATAAAAAGGTTCATATTTATAAATGAGAGTACATAATAGAGAATTTTTTGTGTGTGTCTTACAGTTGTCAGTTTTAAGGTTAGATTACAATTGAATATCAGTCTCTCTCTTTTTCTATTTCAGAATTGGCCTCATTGAAAAGATAACATTTGAGCAAACATTTGAAGGAATTAAGGGAGTTAGCCAAACAGCTATCTGGGGAAAGTATTGAAGGCAGAGAGAACAGCCAGTGAAAAACTCGTTCTTTGGTAGTAATTCCCTTCAATATACTAGGCATGGCATTGGATACAGGAGTTTAAAGAGGAATAAAACAGCAACCTAGCCCTTGAATCTGGCAATGAAAGAACATTGGCTGTTCTGTTACAGGAAAACAATTGAGAGAAAAAAGTGCATAGTGCTTTTGAAGGACATAAGAAAGATTTCTAACTCAAGCTGGGGGCAACATCTGAAAAGAACTCCTGATGGAGACATCACTTCATATGGAAGAGTGAGTAGGGCTTACTCAAATAAAGGAGCAAGATCTGTGTGAGAATAAAATGTATATTATAAGCAGATTAAAACAGTTGAGTATAATGTGAATAAATAGTTCAAGAAGGTGGCAGTGACAGTTGAGATGAGAAAGCTAGAAGAGCCCAAATTATATTATGTTATACAAGGCAGTTTATGTCCATGTGCCATTAAGGGGCTTATGTCTATACGTCATAAAGAGGCCACTTAAGAGCCTGAGGCAGGGGAAAAATTCAACTGCATTTTGTTTTAGAAAAATGATTGGCCATTGCATGTAAATAATGTTGAGCTTGGTTGGAGCAAAACTGAAAGCAACGAGTTGAGTTAAGTTTCTGTCGATCATCCAAGCGAAGGTTGAGGCAGAAGTGAACTAAGTCAGAAAGAGGAGAACAAGGATCGTGGATCTGAAAGCTGTTAAGTAGTTAACATGAGCAGGCATGGGTGACTGACTGCACAGAGAAGGAAGTGATAGCTTGGAGTCTGGAGTAATTTCTAAATTTCTAGATTGTATGATTGGGTAAAAGGTGGTTACATTCCAAGATGGATTCCCTCGCAGATAAAAAATGCTGGAAAAGAGGCAAATGATACAGAAAATAAGTACATCCATCAAGGACTTAGTGTTGAATTAAAGGACCTAGATTCAAACTTCCAAATGTGCTGTGCTCTGTGTATTAGTAGCTGTTTTAATTCCTTTTCACCAAAAATAGTGTACATTTTCATGGTATATTAGATCTGAGAGCCTGTTTTATTTTGTACTTGACACAACATAGGTACATGTTTCCAATAAATTCTAAATATATCCAGAGGGCTTGTTTGGCAGTTGAATATCCTGAGGCATAACTCATTCCCATGACGAGCTAATAATCTGATAATTTCAGATCTTTAACGCTAGAAGTATTAGTGAGAGCAGTTAAGTAACTTTTTAAAGACTCTATTAGTCATATTTGTCTTTTAACTTTTACTAGACTATGAATTTCTTTCATCATCCCTTTCTCCTACACACACACAAACCTTCTTGACTTAGGTAAGCATCAATGATGACCTTTTGATGTGGTCATTCAAAAGACAAACTTACCATTTCTAAAGGGATCGCCTAGTAGGAAGAAAATTGCCCTTCATTTTTGAGAGAAGGTTAAATGAAGCCAGAGGTGCCTGTGTTCTACCTCATTGAACCTCCCCCTCAGGCTGCTCTTGGAGTTTTCTCCCACTGGGCTGAGTCCGTGCTTCCCATTATGTGAGCCCTCAGATGTGAAAGAAGCAGCAGCCTCTCTCAAGCAGGAGCATAGGCAGGGGAGGCTAGGGAAGCTGCCATTTGGGGGTGAGGGAAAGGGACCATGGGGGGATAAGCTGCCTAGGGAGGGGACAGTGAAGCTCTGAACTTGCTGGGTCTCATGGCACCCAAGGCAGAGCACAACTCCCCAGAGGAAGAGAGGATCAGAGGAAAATGGCACACAGGGTCAACATGACAGAGGAGTGACAAAAATTTTAAATGGGCTGATGAGATGCAATCGTGCAGGAAGCTATTCTGAGTGCAGTTCTGAGAACTAATAGCTCTGACAAAAATTCACAATGAGTGACTCTTGGATAGCCCCAAATATCTGGGAAATTTTGAGCATGGTTTGGTTTATGTGATTTGACAATGGGTTACATGCTATAAGGGATTTCCTGATGGAAAACTTTCAGCATTTGTATTAATTAAGTAATTGTCACAGATCCGTTCCAGTGCTTTATTTCCTGGTAGGTGACTTTTGGTACACCTGATAATGTAAAAACCAACTCTAAAATCATACCACCACATGAAAATTCTGACGAGAATGAGTTTCCACTTACAGAATCACTATGCATTAGGCACTGATTAACTTCATAATACCATAAAGTGGATATGGTTACAACCATTCTGCAAATTAGAAAATTGAGATGAAAGAGGATGAGGGAGTTGTCCAAGTGTTATATGTACTGCCATACAATAAAATACTGGAGCTGGGATTCATTGTCTGGCTATATTTATTCTTTGATTTGTCTTCCCACTCCCTACATTTCTGAAAAACAGGGTTGGGTGATTTTAAACCTTTGTAGTGGAAGATAAAAAGCATGGAAACAGCAAAGTCAAAGAAAGCTTAGAACTTCTAGGATGTTGACAATCTATATGAAACTTTTTAGACATCTCATTATTTTCTTAAAAAATATGGCTTAATCAACTTGGGAAACAAATTCATTTTGGGATCAGTAATGCAGGCCAAGGTTTATATATGAAAGCCAAGATTATTTTTGAAAACCAAGGTTTTTAAAGTTTGCGAATAGATAGATCCAAATAGTGTGGCAACTTGAAAAAAAAATCATATGATTAAATTTTTTGATATCCACTGAAAATTCAAAGTGAAAATAAAAATGGAAGAGGATGTAATAGAAAGATATGCTCTGCCTCTCTGACTCCATCTCATTCAAGCCTGCTTTGTTTCTGTGGCCTTCAAGCTAATAGCTCCTGCTTAGTCTTACATATAGACATTAGTAGAGGAATTCTGCTTGTGGCTTGAGTTTTACAAAAACAACTCCTTGCCACAAAGTGTCTCTCTCAAGGAGTTAAGGGAAGTATGCATTTCTTATCAAAGATTTGTAGGAATCTCCAGATCTGACTCACATCAAATAGAGTCAACAGACTAAACACATTCTTCCTCAGACCCCTGCTGGCACACAGATGATGGCCTCTTGTCCCTCTCATTTCCCCTTCCTTTGACATAAAGGAGCCCTGAACTCTTTAATTTCTTAATATGGATTTGAGATACCATTACATCTCATATCTTCTCGGTTGCCGCTTTCTCGATCAATAAACGAGACGTTTTGACTTTTGGTCTTTTGAAGTGTCAAGCACACATACTTTGGACTGGTTACAAGGGAAAATATTTTATTAACCCTGGAATTTATAAAAGTGGTCCTAGCCACAGGTGAAACCTTCAAGGCATTTCTACAATATAGAACACAGATCAGGGCCAGACTGAGATACAGGGTAGCACTGGTCAGGCTGGTAATTTGGTACCCCTTAGAACTCATATTTTTTAATATCTGATAAGTATTTATTTATAAATGAGGTGTTGCCTGAGCTGGGGGAAGGGGAGAGCTAATCAGTGCCAAAGTGGGGTATTAGTATCCCCCAATTTCCAATTTGCCCATCCCACTCAGCAGTTAATAGGACACCCTCTACCTCAGGAAGGCCACTCAATTATAACCCATTATTACATAAGCAAGATTCTGGTGGGCTTAACCCCCAGTAGAAGCAGCTTATCAAAGTATTTCTTTCAACCATGTAGGGGATGTTTTCCCTCACTATATTCTGTCTCTGTGTAGTTATATTATTATTGTTTACCACATTACTGGTTAAACAGTATTCTCCCCAGGGCGGGTATTGGTAAATTCAGCTTTTTTCTTTTACTTTTTCATGTTTCACAATGAGGTACCCCCGGCTAACTATTAAGCTTGGTGACCCCCTCAATCTACCTCTGACCCAAATGACACTGATTTTAAAGAAAAAAAAACTCTGTGTCCCACCTCACTGCTCGCAGATGGTAAGTAACTGAAAGAATGTGAACCTGAAGACCGTCTTTCCTAATTTGGAGCACGCACGCCTGGAAGTGAGGTGGAGGGTGAGGAGAGGGATGCATGTTTCAATCTTACCAAGGCCTGCAGACGTGTTATAGGTGCCCCAAGGGGAGAGGAAATTGGGAGTTGGTGTGGCACACAGTCTGTATTTGGTCGGAGGTGTGAAAGCTACCTTCAGGAAAGAGCAGCATGCCAGGGAGAGCGGCTTACTCTGGCTGCCTCAGGGTTGCCAACACACAATGGAAAAGTCTTCTGCAGAGATATAAAGTTCCCACTGCCAAACCAAAACAAGTCAAACA